>NC_136514.1:39550342-39785342 GCF_053919585.1 Euprymna scolopes
TTTTGGTGAGTGTCCAGGTTGTAGCACCGTAAGCAAGGACAAACTCTACCACTGCCCTGAAGAACTGCCTTTTCAGTTTGTCAGCCAGTCTCGAAGTCCATACTGAATGTAGCCCATCCAATGTGGTCCATGCTTTTGAGATGCGAATTCCAATATCTCTCTTTGTGGAAACTATGTTGCTGCCCAGATATGTAAACTCAGCGACTTCTTTCAGTGTTGATCTATCCAAAGCCTTGATCTCTCCCTTCACATTGAAAGTCATAAACTTTGTCTTATCCGCATTTATGGGAAGACCAATGTCATTTGCAGACTTTTCTAGCTTACCTAACAATGTTTGCGCATCAGCAGTGTTGTTCGCGAACAAAGCAATATCGTCTGCGTAATCTGCATCAGCTATGTGTGCTGATTGATGACGTCTGTTTCTGATGATGACGTCTGGATTCATTTAGGGTGAAGCCTAGCATGTTGTGTATATCAACAGAGGTGCGAAGTACAAAGTCAAGACAGACAATGAAAAGAAAAGGGGCAAGAGTATCTCCTTGTAGAACTCCAGTGAGAATGTCGAAAAATTCAGTGTCCCCATCTGGGGACCTGACCATTCATCGAGTGTGCTCATATAGCATTATGATAGCATTAATGACTTCGTTTGGAATGCCATATGCTTTTAATATGCTGGCCATTTTTCCTCTTTTTACGGAGTCAAATGCTTTGGAGAAATTTACAAAGATCATGAATGCCTCAATGTTTTTTGCTTTGACTCCTAACAGTAAGTATTTGACTAGTAGTAGAGCGATTCTTTCTAAATCCATTTTTGTTCTTCCTGAGCACTTCTTCGATCTTTGGTTGGATACGGTTGAGAAGCATAGCATTGTAGATTTTCGCTGCAATTGGAGTGAGTGCTATTCCTCTGTAGTTGCTTGATCTGCTTAGGTCACCCTTCTTGGGGAAGGGAAGTATGCATCCTTCTCTCCATATATTAATAATTTTTGATTATATACAGAATTGCATGAATTAAGAAGTATGTCATTGAAATCATCTGTCTTCCATACTTCAGGAGGTATGTTATCTAAGCCTACAGCTTTACGATTCTTGGTCTTCTTTAGTACATTTAGAAGTTCCTCCATTGTAAAATCACCCTTCTCAATATCGAGTTCCTGTACAACAATCGGCTGAATTGGTTGGTCTGTTACTTCTGGTTTGTTTCCGAGTAGTTTTTCAAAATGTGCTTTCCATTTTGAACATGCATTTTCCGGAGTGTTTGCCTTTAACTTAACTTTGGCAGGTCGTTTGCGCCGAGATATCTCATTTACTACTTGCCAAGCCAGATAGGATTGTTTGTTATCTGCTGCATTCTGGATATGATCTATTTATTCTTGAACATACTTCTGTTGTTCTGATAGGTACATCATACTCAGCTCTTGACGCGCCTGCTTCCTTAAGTTTGTATTCTGTCGAGTGGGGTATTTATGTTGCTTTTTGATTATGTTTTTTAACTTTTCTCGTTTAAATATTATTTTATCATTTTCCCACGGTACTTTTCGCTTTACCTTAGGCTTCAGAAATATACACATCTTTGCTGCTTGTTTGTGCGATCTAACGAAGTTTTCATAGGTGGTATTAGCAGTTGGTTCCTGCTCTTGTGCTTGTAAAGCATCAAATCTGTTTCGCAGTTCGAAGATGAATCTCTGTTTGATCTGATTGTCATGTGACAACGTTGACCAGTTGTAGGGCTGTCTAGATGATTTTTTAGTTTTGTTCGCTCGTAGGCTTAACTTCAACTTAGAGGTTACAATCCTATGATCAGTAGACACACCATAGAAACTGCTATAAGCTTCACAGTTATGACAGCTATTGATCCACTTCTTATTCATAAAAAGATAGTCCATTTGTGCCTCGTCTCCATTTGAGGATTGATGAGTCCAGAGTTTACCGGGTCTTTTCTGAAAACGGGTATTCATGCATTATAGGTTGTTTTCAAGGGAAAAAGTTAATAGATACTCTCCATTTCGGTTTGTTCCATCATGGAAAGAGAATTTATGGTTGTTGTCTTCCTGTCCTATATGTGCATTTATGTCTCATCCGATAACCAATAAATTATGTTTGGGGATTGAGCGCACTATTGCTGACAGTTCATCGTAGAAATTCAGGATCTCTTACTTGTCACTGACGTTGGTAGGGCTGTAGCAACAAATAACAGCAGTAGCAGAATCACCACTGAAGGTAGCAAGAATTATCCTTTGTGTTATCTTCTCAGCACTTTTCAATGATTTCAATGCTCGAGGGCTAAGCAGAAGTCCTACTCCCCCAATGGTACTATTTGCCAAATTTTTCCATGCTGACGCTGATACTAGTGTTCAGCTGTTACTAATTTCATGGTACTTTATGTCCATGTCGTTGTGGAAGAGACGGTGCTCTTGAATACACACAATATCGATATCGTGTTCTTTGGATGAAGCAACAAGTTCTGATATTTGAGATGTGGGTTGAAGTGTCCGTACATTAAAGGTGGATATTTTGATAGTATATCAACATTTTGTTAGCTTAGGTTTTGGTGCTGCAGTAAACTTGTCGATAGCTGTGGTCATTGCCTGCACACTAAGTAGCGATCCTTGGTTACCCATGTGGCGGTCGATGCGGTATGGAATTCTGGTTTGATTTAGAGTCATATTGAATCTTTCGATAGCTCGGATGATATAACCTGTGTGAGCTACGTCTACAGGCGAATCGCAGTAATTTCTCAATTAGACTAGTTGAACCTGACCGTTGATCTCTTAATGATTCTTCCGCTCAGCGTCTTTTGTGCCCTGCCATTACTGATTCTTTAGTTCTTCCGCCAAGGCGCATAACTGTCATGCTGCTCCCCATGATGTTACCAGGACCCATTTACCAGTTCAGGTTCTACATCAGTCTTCTGTTATGAGTGGTCCTACATGATTACCATAGACTATATCCTAATTCTGCCACGATTTAGGTCTGATGTGAGTGTTTCTTTCATCAGACGGTATAGCCTGTTGAGGCAATCCTATACTGTTGTAACTTCCGCATGAGCTATGATGTAAGGTTGATAATTGCGGAGATTCAAATACTTTTTATCACCAGGATCGGTATGCTCTTCACAGCATTTTTTGAAGTAATGAAAAAAAATAAAAATAAATAAAAATAAATAATAAAATAAAAAAAAATATTTTGTTTTTTTTTTATTTTATTATTATTTACATTTTATTTATTTTAGACAAATCCTAACTAGATGAAAATACTCAATATTCGAGACAGAGCGTCGGTATATGACAAATTTCCAACATTTATTATTCAGAACAAATTTTGTATCTCCTGTTTCGAATAATAAATGTTTTAAATGTTAATTTGCAAAAGTTCAAACGCCATTCATGTATATATGTTCCAAGTTAAAGGTATTTAGGAGATAAAACACATGAATTAAAACGAGGTTATAAAGAGTGCTCAATAAAAAGAGCCAAGTATAATATTATATAGTTGCTACACTGAACATGCTTTCGGAACGATTGGTTTATTAAAAAAAAACAAAGGCTCTTCATCAGGCAACAGAAATAAAGTTTATCCGCTATTCATCATAGCTGGTTAGCAGATAAACTTTATTTCTGTTGCCTGACGAGTAGTGTTATGGATTTGTTCCAAGTCAAGATGTATCGAAACGCCGCGAACATATCAATAAAAAATAAAAGAGTAAAAAAAAAGATAATTTGAAAAGAAAAAAACAAATTTTTATTGACAAAGAAAAAGAGAAACAAAATCAAAAATAGTAAAGAAAAACGATTGTCTAATAAGCTGTTTATAATCGATAGTGTAAGGGAAATAACTCTGTTTTCTAGTTATTTCCCTTTAGATAGAAGTAAATGTTTTTAAGTAATGTTTGTTTTTATCTTTTACACATAAATGCTTTTGGTCAAATATAATTCAGAAAAAATCTATATTTACTAGTTTTTAATGAAAGAATTTTTTCTCTGTATCTTGTTTGGTTCATCTGTTATTTTAACGACTCGAGTTTTCTTGTGTTTTCCTTCGGCCGGAGTTATGATAGGCGATCGCCTCTCATTGCGTCCCAACGTCGTGTTATAACTGAGTTAGAAATAACGACCGTTCGCTATTTATACCTATCGCTAGAGAAGGTTCGGGAACAAGGCGGTTTAGAATGTTTCTGTTCCATCTTTTGAAAATCTCCACAGACGCTAAAAAGAAACGTTTTACATTCAAATTCTTAAGTAATACTTTATATATTATTTTATATAATCTTTTATTGTTATTTCCTTTTAAGTAAGTAATTTATTATTTTTGATTATTATTATATAATATGTTAAGCATTTTTTATTTTGTTATAATTTATAATAATATTAATAACTATTTTTATTATATTTTATTTTTATTAGATGCTATTATTTGGGTAATTATTATTATCTTTTGTGCAATAAATCATAATTTCTTCATATCGTAATAGGAAGCTATATCATCCCATGAGAGTAGCCTTTGGTTTTTTAATAAACCACTCGTTCCGAAACATTAGCATGTCCTGTATAGCAACCATTAAATATTTGCTTATATATATATATATATATATATATATATATATATATATATATATATATATATATATATATATATATATATATATAAGATTTGTTGTTGAAATGTTTTAGCGATATTAATAACTTTGAAACGCTGTTATTTTTTATTTTTCTCTGCTACCTTAGCGGTTTTTTAAGAGCTATAAGCTCTTCTTGTTATTCATATATCTATATCGCTTTTATTTTTATGGGACGTATTTATTTATTCATTTATCTATTTATTTATATTGACCAGCTTAAATTATCGCCCCTAAACCAGTTCTAAATATCCACCAGCAGGCAACAAAGCATCTCTAAAGCGTAATTGTTGTTGTTCCAGATCATACAATGTAACATTTAGTCCATATACCACGATTTTCTCTTAGTGATCGTCTGGAGCTCATTAATCTCCACCTTTCTGGTTTATCCAATCAAGAAATTGGCCGTAGATTAAAATGTGATGAGAAAACCGTACGAAAGACTGTGCAAAAGCACCAAAACACCGGCAGTGTTCGTGATGCCTCTAAATCTGGTCGTACTAGAGTTACTTCTAACTGGGGAGACAATGCTATCAAGATCCGCAGCCTAAGAAAAAGATTTGAAACGGCTCCCCAAATTCAATAACAGTGCAATCTTGTTAAAAAGTGTTCTCTTTCTACCCTCAAGAACAGATTAAACGAATTTAATTTGCGAGGATATGTTGCAAGACGCATGCCAATGATTTCTGTGAAGAACAGAAAGCGTCGTCTGGACTTCGTTAGATGCAATAAAGCAATGAAGACCATGACTCTTCATATTGGTCAAAAGTGCTTTTTAGCGACGAAAGAAAGTTCAACAGGCTAGGCAGTGATGGTAGGCTGTACGTCCGTCGGAGAAAAGACGAGGAATTTAATCCTAGGTGTTCAGTTTCAACGCTGCAAGATGGTGGAGATTCAGTTTTGGTGTGGGGCATTATTAGTACCAATAGTCCAGGGCATATAGTTCGCTTGCAAAGTCGAATTAATTCAAGTACATTAATATGTTGACTGAGCATTTTCTACCTTAATTTGGTCGAAATTTGGATGATAATCTCATCTTCATGCAGGATAATGCTCTCATTCACACAGCTGGCAATGTCAAGAGGTTCCTGGAAGAGCATGGTATTCCATGTTTGTATTGGGCTGCACAATCTCCATCCTATCGAAAACGTATGCGATTATATCAAGCAACAGCTACGCAATGATAAAATTTCAAATTTGGAAGAACTTTGGACAAAAAATTAAAGAAAAGTGGGATGCATTTTCCCCGGAGTATTGCTGCAGTCTAATTCCAAGAATTTCCAAAAGATTGCAGGCTGTCAAATTAAAGAAGGGATATACTAGTAAATATTACCTAGTTAATTGTGTTCCTGTTGTATTTGTGTTGCATTAATGTCCAGTTACATTTAAATAAAAAATTAGCATTGTGCAGACTTTATTTTTGCCTCCTCAATTTGAAGTTATTTTTTGAAATTGACGTGAACACTAGAATATTTCAATTAAAAGTCAAATATGAAAATGTAAAATTATAAAAGAATAAAAGGTCAATCAAATGAGCTATAGATTGTTTAAACAGTTACATTAAATTTAACTTAAATTTGCAGTTTTTGAAAAAAATTACAAGCGCAGACTTTCTTTTTGCCGCCTGTAAATATACAAAGATTACATATATATATATATATATATATATATATATATATATATATATATATATATGTATATTATTTTTAAAATGTAATTATCCACTGACACGTGTTTCGTCGTCTACGACTCATCAGAGTGGCTGAATCTAGCGAGATTCGAGATCGGGACCCCACAGTAATGAGTCCAAACCCCTTACCGCTCATCCATCTAGCACGACTTTTTGGGTAGATCGCGATTTACTTAGATGCTGTTTGTTTTTGTTTTTGCGATATGTTTTGAATGAATTCAATTATTTATTAAAGTGCATTTTTACCTAAATGCGAGTTGGGAATAATTTTTCCTTTAACCAATTTGGCACCCCCACATGGGCAGCGGCATATATACTATTTTTAAAATATAATTATCCACTGACACGTGTTTCGTCGTCTACGACTCATCAGAGTGTCTAAATCTAGCGAGATTCGAAATCGGGACCCCACGTTTTAGGCTCATTATATATATATGTAAGGTCTATTGTTATGTATGTTAGCGATATGAGCAGTTTTGAAACACTGCTTATTTGCATTTAATTTCCACTTCCTAAGCAGTAAAGCGTTACCTCAACCCCTTTTTATGTTTTGTGTCTCCCTTTATTTATTGACAGAATATATTTTTATAAATCTTTATTTTTATTCATTAAATATTCAAATATTTATGATTTTAAAATATTTAAAAAAATAGTTTACGTGCATCATAGTTATACGCACACACACACATATTATTGACACACACACAAATACACAAATACACACACACACACACACACACACACACACACACACACACACACACATATATATTATATTATTGATGCGACGATTGCAATATCTATCCTGATTCCGCTATAATCACCGATACTGATTTCAATTCTTGTTAAATATCTAAATACAGTTTGTTTTTTTAGGGAGGTGCGGTCGGATTATTACAAAAAAAAAAAAAAAAAAAAAAAACTCAAGTAAGATGTACATATATATTCACCAACCTAAAAATCCATTTTCTATAGAATTTAGTTTTATTGATAGTTTAAAATCAATAAATATTTTACATTCATCATTAATACGAGCTTTGAGAAATTAAGTTTTAAGCAAAAACAAACAAATAGTAAAAAGAAAGAGAATCGCTTTTGGTATCAGAAGTTTTTTTGGCTTCCGATACTCCAAAAGTTCCGATTTTTTCGATTCTCGATTCCGACATCGATTAATCGTTCGAGCACTTATATATATATATATATATATATATATATATATATATATATATATATATATATATATATATATATATATATATATAAACACACACACGTAAATATGCATATATATAGGCGGTTAAATGTTTATATAGATAGTCATTTGAGGTAGTCGTTTGCGAATACTTATCCTATAGGCCAAAGGGTAGAACGTCCAACTATTAACGTGATAGTTGTAGTATGACCGAATTATATATATATATATATATATATATATATATATATATATATATATATATATATATATGATGAAAATAATGGAAATAGTATTCCGAAAAAATCGAGAAATAAAAAGGGACAAACCGTATTATGTGTTCATCAACGTTTCGTCTTTATTTCGAGACTTCCTCCATCATCGAGAGGAAGTCTCGAAATAAAGACGAAACGTTGATGAACACATAATACGGTTTGTTCCTTTTAATTTTCTCTCTCTCTCTCTCTCTCTCTCTATATATATATATATATATATATATATATATAGAGAGAGAGAGAGAGAGAGAGAAAGAAAGAAAGTGAGAGACAAGCAGAGACAGAGATGAAGAGAAAGAGACTGAGCTCTTCACAATTATGTGGGGTTTGGGCAATTTAATTTGTCAGGGTTCCAGAAAGAAAAAGATAGAGATTTATATATATATATATATATATATATATATATATATATATATATATATATATATATATATATATAGAGAGAGAGAGAGAGAGAGAGAGAGAGAGAGAGTCTTGGAAAGAAAGAGAAATAGGCGAGTGACAACATTTCAGTAGAATTTTACGGGTCCAACTAGTAAGTAGAGTACTCTATTTTGTTTACTACTTTGTGTATTGTTAGATATTGTACCGACCAATCACGTTGACACACCGGTTCCCGCCCGATCACCGAAGTTAAACCACGTTGAACCTGGCTAGTACCAGATGGGTGACCATTTGTAAATTCTAGGCGCTTTATTTGCTTTCCGCTTATCTCGCCATTGTTTCCAGTCATTCTGAACATCCACTTGCTACTGGTAATCAATAATGTTGACTCAGGAGAGGTGTGGTTGGTGATTACGCAACTCTTGCCACAAAAATTTCACGCGCAGGCACCCTTACCGTGGGTATCCATAATCTATCCAGACATTAGAAGCTTTTAAGATATTGTTATATAACCACCGTGACTGAAGCAGAATATTGAAATTCTTTGTCCCCCCCCCCGGCCAGAATTGCGTGTCATATTTCGTATCATATCAAATGGCTATTCACTTTGATCTTGTATAGTATCGCAATAAATAGGGAAATAAATAAATATCACACCGTTTCTTATTTATTAACGAATCTATTTAATCTAGAAAATGGCCTATACTTTTATTGTTTCTAAATGCGTTTTCTTATTCGTCCAAGAAAGTGCCACAGCAGAGAGTGACATAATTGCCCACCTGCCAATGTCATCAACATCCAACCCCCCCACCCCTGCTTTGAGCTACAAATGCATTCACACAATTCTTGTTTTACCTTTTTTCAATTATCTACTTATTGGCATAATTACTTCGCTCACGTTTTACCGATTGCCTTAATTACATGTCGTCCCACTTACATATCGGCATGGGTAGCCATTTCCGTTTTTCATTCCCCGTCATTTCTCAACAATAATGAGATGTCTTCTGTTTTTGGGTTTTACAGGGAATTCATTCTATTCTGGCTGATAAGGTTTCTCTGCAAGACCCTGGGTTAAGTCCAATATCGACATTCATTGTTTTTTTTTTGTTTTTTTTTTTCATAAGATATATATTTTTTTTCGTGTCACTAATTGAAATATCCATCTATATCGTGCAAACTTATTATCGAACGATGATTACATTTCTGTCCAATGTCTTGTTTCTAGTGACGTCACGACAAGGCCGAATGGAAATTAATTTTGTAACAATGTTGTGTAACATCATGATTATAACTGCTGGGACTTAAACACTCTTGGAATTGGACTCTGAAAAAATGATGATGATGACAACTCTAGTAAAAAATTGATTATTAAAAAGCTAATGATGATTATGATTATGATAATTATGATGATGATGAATTGAAAAAAAGATTACTTAAAAATAATGATGATTATCATGATGATGATGCTGACTGAGAAAAGATTACTGAAAAATTAATGATGATGATTATAATGATGATGTTAACTCTGAAAAGAAGATTACTTATAAAATAATGATGATAATGATGATAACTCTGAAAAATGGATTACTGAAAAATAATGATGATTATTATAGTGATGATGATGATGATGATGACTGGAAAAACGGATTTCCTAAAAAATAATGATTATAATTATTATAATGATGATGATGCTTATGATGATGACTTTGAAAAAGACTACTGAAAAAATAATGATTATAATTATGATGATGATGATGATGATGACATTGAAAAATGGATTATTGAAAAATGATGATGATTATTTCCGTGATGATGATGATGCTGGCTCTGAAAAAGATTACTAAAAAATAATGATGATTATGATGATGATGCTGACTATGAAAAAGAAAATAATGATCATAATGAGTGATAATGATGATGATGATGATTACTTTGAAAAAGATTACTGAAAAAATAATGATGCTGCTGCACTTGCTGCTGCTACTGCTGCTGCTGCTGATGATGATGATGATAATGATGATGACGATTCTGAAAAATGGATCACTGAAAAATAATGATGATTATTATGGTGATGTTGATTATGATGATGATAATGATAATGCCGCTCCTGAAAAAACGGATTACTTAAAAAATAGTGATCGTAATGATTATAATAATGATGATGATGACTCTTAAAAAAAACAGATTGCTTTAAAAATAATCATTATAACGATGATGATTATGATGCCTTTGAAAAATAATGAGGATTGTTATGATCATGATGACTATTAACAAAAGATTACTTGAAAATAATGATTATAATAATGATAATAATGCTGATGATGACTTAAAAAAAATAATTGAAAAAAATAATGAAGACTAGCAGAACCAATGGGAATTCCACGGTAGGTGAACATTTTTAAAACACATGATAAATAAAATGAATAAAAACTACAATAAAACAAATAACGACGAATTTAAAACAATTTTTAGCAAATTCTTTTTTGAACCTTTTAAATTTAAAAACAATTGATTAAAAAAATAGATTTTTTCAATGAAAATTAAACACACAACTAATTGGTTTTTTTTCTGAATAATGTTTACACAAATTATAAAAGAATAGATGTCAATTTACTTGCACAGTTTTTTTTAATTTTAGAAAGAAACTATAATAAAAACCTTAGTCTTATCTGAACATGTTTTTTTCTAATTATAAAACAAAATAGCTAATTTGAATCCGTAAATAGACTGCCATGTTTTTTGTTTGAAAACTTTTGTAGTCGTCTGTTCGTCCACTTTAGATCTCACGTATACACAACGAATGCACTAACACCTTCCGCCAAAATCCTTCACACCAATAACTTCCTACACACTCTCTCCATAAATGACTATCCCAACTCTTCCTCATCTTCTCCCAGAAAAAGGAAAAACGCCATCGCCACGCTCTCTCAAATAGCTTTTTTCTCAAACTCCCCTTATTCAATGATAGAATCTCCTCAGCTATACGTAGAATCATACACAACGAGAAACTAGACATGCAACTTATTCACACCAACACCAACTTGCTGTCGCATCTAACTCGGAAACACTCACCCCACACACCTGATACTTCGTCTCTAGCCAAATCACCAATCCCAGATACAAGCTTATACTCTCGTACCGACATGGTTTATGACCTACAGTGCACCAAATGCAACCCCTATATAGGGAGTACCACCAGACCGCTATATCAACGCATCAAAGACCATCTAAACACCTCATTCCTCAAGCATATTACTTCATGCAACAACACACAACGTAGCATCCGCGTTAGTATCCCTGCCTCAGTCAGAAACCTAGGAAATCTCAGAATTATTGAAGCATTCTTTATCTCCAAACACAAACCTTCCCTTAATAACAGACTTAAAATAAGCTCTTCCTTCATCCTTGGACGAAAGTTTGAGAAAGAAAAGTCTGTTTGTAAAAATTCGCGCGTTTTCTCTCAGCAGTTGTATTTGGAAATGTTGGAACTGTGCATTGGCAACGTGAAATTAACGTCAAGGGTGTGAGTTCCATTGCAACATGGAAAGAAAGAACAAGAGAAAAAAAGAAAAAGAAAGAAAACAACATGCTGAGGATGGAGTTTGGTTCGGAAATATATTTAAATTATAAATTTAAAAGTAAAATATTTGTTTATTTTCCTAATATTACGTTATGATTTGGCTTTCAAGCGCACTTGATGCGTATTTTATTTTATTCAAATGAAATCAACGTTTCTATATTGCCAATGTAGAGTTCCAAAATTTCAAAATGCAACCGCTGAGAGACAACGCGCGGATCTTTACAAACAAACTTTTCTTTCCCTAACTTTATAACATGGCAAGAAAGAAGAAGGGGAAAAAAGAAAAAGAAAGAAAACAACATACTATATATATATATATATATATATATATATATATATATATATATATATATATATATATATATATATATATATATAATTACCAAAGTCAAAAATCGTCGCAGCTCACAAGAGCCATGACAGGCAACAAATCAGACGTCCAATACTCGAGTTTCGCCCTTATTTGGGCTCAGCAGTTGAATAGCCACATCCATTTTTCGAGACGAAGTAGGTTCATTTCATAATCGTTTGTGAGTTAGAAACTAGGAGACCTTACTTTTGGAACAACCCTGGGTAGATTGTGAAGAAATAATTTAATTCATATGAATTCAAAATTAAGGAAGAGCAATTAGATTTGTAATGTAAGTTTAAGTGGGCATTGTAAAGGAATATATAGACATAAGGAATAATTTAATCTCAACGTTGGGTTTCATAACGTTTTTATCTATTTAGTATAAGAACACAAAATATACCTTAGTTATGTTTCCAAAAAATGTTTTTTATTGTTCTAATTAACTGTAATGTAATTAACTGGTCTGATCACTCGCCTCTCTCTTCGTGTATCCCTTTCATCCACCCTATGTTGCAGTTACTTTCTAATACTTTCTATGTGTTTTTTAGTTATTTAACGAAAGAGTAACTCTCTTTTCTCAACGTGGTCATCTAATTTACACATGTATGTTTTACACGGGCGTCGGGCCAGTATCCTCACCGTGAAATAAGAACTCCTTGCCCCAAAAGCATCTATAAAGTTGGGAATGGCATATGCCTCTCCAGGGACTCGAGGATATGGATGGGTAGATGTTTTACACGCCACAGACGTGTGTGTACATACGCTGACAAAATAATTCTCTTTAATTCTATGTAATGATAAAAATTACAATAAGAATAGCTTTCTATACAATAGTAATAATGATAATAATGATAATAATAATAACAACGGTGATAATAATAATAATAATAATAATAATAATAACGATAATAATGTTAATAATGATGATAACGCTAATAATAATGATGATAATGATGATAATAATAATAATAAGGAACTGATAATAATAATGATAATTATGACAATGATAATAATAATAATAATGATAATTATGACAATGATAATAATAATAATAATGATAATTATAAGGATAATGATGCTAATAATAATGATTCTAATTATAATGATAATGATAATAATAATAATAATAATGAAGATGATAATGTTAATGATCGTGATGATGGTGATGATACTACTACTACTACTACTACTACTACTACTACTACTACTACTACTAATACTAATAATAATAATAATGATAATAATAAAATACTAATAACAACAACATCATCAAAAAACAACGACAATAATAATAATAATAATAATAATAATATTAATAATAATAATATTAATAATAATAAAATACTAATAACAACAACATCATCAAAAAACAACGACAATAATAATAATAATAATAACAATAATAATAATAATAATAATAATAATAATATTAATAATAACAATAATAATAATATTAATAATAATAAAATACTAATAACAACAACATCATCAAAAAACAACGACAATAATAATAATAATAATAATAATAATAATATTAATAATAATAAAATACTAATAACAACAACATCATCAAAAAACAACGACAATAATAATAATAATAATAATAATAATAATAATAATAATAACAATAATAATAATAATAATAATAATAATAATATTAATAATAACAATAATAATAATATTAATAATAATAAAATACTAATAACAACAACATCATCAAAAAACAACGACAATAATAATAATATAATAATAATAATAATAATAATAATAATAATATTAATAATAACAATAATAATAATATTAATAATAATAAAATACTAATAACAACAACATCATCAAAAAACAACGACAATAATAATAATAATAATAATAATAATAATAATAATAATAATAATAATAATAATAACAATAATATCAAAAATAACGACAATAATAATAATAATAATAACAATAATAATAATAATAATAATAATAAAATACTAATAACAACAACATCATCAAAAAAACAACGACAATAATAATAATAATAATAATAATAATAATAATAATAATAATAATAATAATAACAATAATATCAAAAACAACGACAATAATAATAATAATAATAATAATAATAATAACAATAATAATAATAATAATAATAATAAAATACTAATAACAACAACATCATCAAAAAACAACGACAATAATAATAATAATAATAATAATAATAATAATAATATTAATAATAATAAAATACTAATAACAACAACATCATCAAAAAACAACGACAATAATAATAATAATAATAATAATAATAATAATAATAATAATAATAATAATAATAACAATAATATCAAAAATAACGACAATAATAATAATAATAATAACAATAATAATAATAATAATAATAATAAAATACTAATAACAACAACATCATCAAAAAAACAACGACAATAATAATAATAATAATAATAATAATAATAATAATAATAATAATAATAATAATAACAATAATATCAAAAACAACGACAATAATAATAATAATAATAATAATAACAATAATAATAATAATAATAATAATAATAATAATAATAATAATAAAATACTAATAACAACAACATCATCAAAAAACAACGACAACAGCAACAATAATAATAATAATAATAATAATAATAATAATAATAATAATAATAATAATAAAATAATGATAATAATAATAATAATAATAATAATAATAATAATAATAATAACACCCCTAAATAAAATAAAATAGATTAAAATAAATGTGTAGTGACGACACAGACTGGCACCACATTAAATCGAGAAAGGTCAAGGAGGATGAAAAGAACGAGTAGGGAAAGCACTAACCAAACCTCCATTGGATGGATTCGATGAGAATGGGACATTCGAGAGGCTTATTGTCATTCTAATTCCAATAAAAACTAATGGTCATTGCCAGCGAGTAAATCAATGGCAAGCGGTCGTTGCGAAAACGCAAATTCATTTGTAAAGGTTGTCGAAAGATGTGGATAGTGCTGGAAATTTGGAGAGACTTGTTGTCACGTAGACACCATGAAACACCACCGGTTATTATCAGTATGTAATCGCTGATAATTAAATATGTGAGAACTTGTAGTAAATAAATAATAATAAATATTGAAGTAAAGACACTTTTTCTATTTAGGTATTCAAGAAAAATGTCTTATACAACTTTCACAATTAATGGATTTTTTTAAAAATTGAAATTAAACTAGAATAACAGTAGTTTATGAACCAACGGGTCATCGTCTGGTAATGTATAAATTTAAATGTGATATTCAGGTAATGTATATGTGTGTATGTACATGAAAACGTGAATAAATTAAATAAAATATATCTTAGAATCAACTTGATGAAATATAAAATGATATACTTTCTTTTAGATAGTTTTCAATCATTCACTAGGCGTAGAGTTCCTATTTACTTGCCTCCCCACGAGGGCAGAGTTAGACACAAGGTCGGTTTTTAATGTGGGGAAAATCGAGCTCCCCCAAAAGGGGCACTCTTAATAAGAGAAAAAATTGCCTCAATCTAGAAGGATTTCTCCTTCACTGACCGAGGTCAGAAAACGTGAAGGGTAGTATCAGAACAGATACTACTCATTGCTCCTAGCCAAATAGACGTAGATTCACAATTTTAAATGGAATAAAAACAGCCTTTAATATTTCTTAACTCTTGCTTATCTGTCTGCAACTACGTCCGAAAGCCACGTACATGTATGTAAAAAGTCACTCTTCATTTAGAATATTTTGAGCTTCATGTCTCTTGTACCAATCCCAAGTTATCTCTTCTGAATTATTACTTGCCAACAAGGAAATAATTCTTTTACTTCCGGAAACGAAATTAAATCACCTCTCTGGTGAGAGGTTTAAAAACCAGATTCAACCAATTTTGTTCGGTTTTTCCAATTCTGACACTGCTCTCGTCAAGCGTCCCGTATTCTGGACGTAGTTGAAAGTAGTTGAATGTGATCCTCAGATCACTGCGCAATACACATTCTTTACTGATTGTAGCTACACGTTCCTAGTAAATAAACTGTATTTATTTGCCCGTTGCTAATGTATCTCTATTATTTTTACCTTGGCACCACATGTAATTTCAATTGTATTTTTGCCGAATTAACCCAGAACCTTCTATTAATAATTGCGCTAACGATTTCCATTCCTCTTTTATCTATCATGTTCTATTATGTCTCATTCCGTTTGTGTTTAACACAGTGTTTCTATAAGAAATACATTTATATAAGTAAGATCAACCGTTTCTCAATCATTGGCAATTATTTTCGTTTATCTCCAGCTTCCGCATCCGGGATGCCATCGCTCAGAGCACTCTTTCATAACTTGACAGAGTTCAAAACCAAAATCTAGTGGCGGATGCTCTCTGCTCTTCCTCTCATCCTCTTTCACACAGAAAGAACTTTATTAGCCTTTCTTTACTATATCAGTATTTTGCTTGTCGGTGATATACTGAGCACCAGTCTATGGGTCTCCCTTCTAAAACTTTCATATAAAAATATGCCAAGCAACCACCAATTGCAAATAATTTTCTTTTCTTCATCTCTCTAAGTAAAACCTAACGAAATTTCCATGAAAGGCGCTTCTCGCCACATACATTATATCCTTGAAACACAATGGTACTGGAATTATCTCCTACTAACTACAATATAGTTGTCTTCAAATCCAATATCGATAAATGAGTGTCGATGTGTCTTTTAAAGTAATCATGCCATTTTCAAATTCTCTCATAATACTATTCTACACCCAACTGGCAATCACTGTTTCGTTAACCTTTGTCCCCGAGTAGGATTTCTACCTTGATAAGTAGGGACACATTAGCATATATCCCTTCCAAACCGCGTGGTTATCTTCATGTTGTATGAGAGAATCGAACAAATGTGTTATCACAAAAATGTAAAAATAGAAATAACAAATATTCTTAATTTCAGCAACACATGATCAGAAAAAAAAAGAGAAGAAAATGATCTTTAGTTTGGACAAGTTCCATTTCAAATCCTTACTAAGTACTCCTTACTAAGTACTCCTTACTAAGTACTCCTTACTAAGTACTCATTACTAAGTACTATACAGAAAAGGAATGATAAAAAGTAACAGAATAAGAAGGAAAAAACTGTGTGTAAAACTCCCTTTTTCAGCTATTACAGTTAAAACTTCCGAAGGAACTCCTGTTTAAACAACACCGTAATAACAATGACATATTTCAAACACAAAGACGTGCCATTAGATGTCAAAAATTGGTCAGTTTTAAATCCTTCATTTTAAAAGTCATTTCATCACTCGATATGCCATTTGTTCAACAGGTCCCTTGAAATACTAACTAATCGCTTGATCTCTCCATATTATATTTATAAATTATTCACTTAGTTTCTCCATACACTAATTGTCTCTTGCTCTCTCGATGCGTTAATTAGTCTCTTGGTCTCTCCATATAAAAATTATTCGCTTGGTCTCTCCAGGTACTAATTTTGTCTTGGTCTCTTTTATACTCGGATAAGTTGTTTCGTCTCCCTATCTGCTAATTGGTCGCTGGGCCTCTCTACAGGTTGAAACGATAAAATTGTCGCCCTAGAAAAGACGACATGATTCTATTTCCGTTTGATTATTATTTTTGTTGCAGACCATCTACTAGTTGGTCAGTTGTGTACAAATCCCAAGAACGATAGGAGCCTTCTATCATGTGTGAAAGTGACACAAGGTTCAACGAGCGAGATCGGAGATGCGCCGCTCTAAAGTTATTACAACGAGACCATTGCCAGCATCCCCAAAATACATCGCTGGATTGCCACGAATAACAGTATAAGATGAGTAAAATGTTTTCTGCCACGGTTATGGTCTTTGGTGTTGTTTCAAGTGAGGGCCACATTATGCCACATCACATTTTCGAAGTCGGTTGTAAATTAACACCAAAGTGTAACTGGATGCGCTGAAGAGTGTGGTGGCCGCTGGCAGAACCATGTGTGGGACGCTGGCCCACAAGTCTAAAGACTTGGCTTCAGAAGGAGTGCTACGACTTTGTACCCTTTTGCATTAGCCCCACTTTTCCCTCGACCTGAACCGGCTGGACTACTTCGTTTGGTCATACGTCGAGAACATCACCAACATGACCTCCCCACAATACCAAAGCCAGTCTGATCGCCGCCATCCGCCGAGTATTCGCCGAGCTCCCGCCAGCGCTTGCGGAAAAGGCATGCTCCCAGTTCCAGACCCGTATCAAAGCGGTGATTAAGGACGAAGGCGGCTCCATTGAATAGATGTCAGCTCTATTACAGAATCAAGTTACCTGATTTTTTTTTTAAATAAAAGTTTTATTAAAATAAACTGTAGTGTGGTTTTCTTTAGGGCGACAACTTTATCGTTCCATCGTGTATATCTAAATTAGTCGCTTGGTCTTTCCATGTGCTAAATAGTTGCTGATTCATGCAAATCTGTCCCTGCTATATAACTGCACATGTGAACATGTTCTTTTTTTCTCTGTAAAAGTGTTGACCGCCAAGCGAAACATCTAATTCGCTTTGAAGCTGGTACGTTTTTCATTATCATGTCTATTGTAACAGAAAGCACACATTTACAAAAAGGAGGCCTCTGGTAAAATTGTCAATATTTCAAATCACTTCAAATTGGATGCACGTAAAAAAAAATTGAAACGAAATAAAATGTCCGCCTTAAACATATGTGATAAAAGAAATTATTATAAGGAAATTATTGTAAAGGCGAGATGAAACCGACATTTTTATAGGCAAAACAAAATGAACGCTTATAAGATAAGAATAAAGTCGAAAAAGAAAAGAAAAGTAGGTACGTAGAAAAAGAGAAATGGAAGAGAACGGAAGTAAGCAATAAAAAAAATAATAATTGCAAGTTCAAAAATGGACGACAAAAAAAAAAAAAACTTAGTAAATGATCAGGTAAATTTTTGGCAATGATTATGGATGATATTAAAAAGGTAAAAATAAAGATATAAAACTAAATAAAATACAAAATAAATATATATATAAAAAAAATAGATATTAAAAAAAGAACGGCGTGAGCGTTTGCGCGCAATATGTAATGGAAATAAAAATACAACGGAACGAAACGGACGAACATTGTTTCGTTTTTTTTTTTGTTTTTTTTTTTTAATTATTTATGTTTTTAAACGGGATACGCAATAACAACAGGAGGAACGGAAATGAAGCGAAAATAAATAAAATGACTGGATAAATATCTGAAATAAGTGGTGGAGAATAGCAGAAAAGTTAAAACAAATGCATTTAAACTATTAAAAAAAATGAAATAACGACGAAAGTAATTAGTAAGAAATAGGAATGCGGATGAGAATTCGGAATTTAAGAATGGTTTCATGCAAAAACAAAAACCCGGAAACAATACAGAACGAAAAGAAAAGAAAAAGAAAGAAAATCCGTAATAACTATATCAAATAAGAAATATGATCTTTTTTTCCAATCATTTCTCTTCATTTTTCTCCCTCTTTAAAGTAATCTAAACATTTTACCCTCTTGCGTCTTTTCCCGTTTTTAAGCACTCGGAAAATTATTTAAAACTCTTTTCTTTTTGCTTCGTCTTACCTATGGAAATCAATTTGACAATTTTCTCTTTCGTTTCTTTTTTGGAGCAGGTTTCAATATATATATATATATATTTTTTTTTTTACACAGTGATCACCACTTATCAAGGCCCGGAAGCCACTCAGGGATAAGGGTTATTGCAAGTACATTACGTTAGTGTGGAGATTTGATGAAGTGTTTAATTAACGGGGCGCTTCATTAGGAATTTGTTAACATTGGACTTGAAGACATCCAAGTTGTAGTCCGGAGGGAAGCAGGCAGACGGAACAGAGTTCCACAGGCGTGCAGTTCTAAGAAAGAAGCTTTGTTCATGGAATCCGCGTTTTGATTTAGGCACAGATATAGAGTGGGGGAAAATTTTTACAGTGGATTCAGCTAGACGGGTGTTTTTCGTAAAAGATTGGCTAGGGGGAACCTATTTAGATGCGAAAGAGAAAAATTGCTAAACTGGTTTCAATGGGTAAAGTAAAAACAAAGGAAAGAAATGAATTTTTCATGAACGGAGAAAAACGAGAAAAGATGAGAATGGAAAAATGTTTGGATTAATTAATGATAATAAAAAAAAGAAATGTACATATTAGGTCATCCCACTGTCCAAGTTCTCTCCGATTTTATGAATAAAGAAAAAAAGTAACCAAATGTTACATTTTATTAAAGATTAAATCATCAATATACTTTCCCTGACTATATATGACTTTTTCCCATCTATTAACAATCTTATTAATTCCATTACTACAATATCCCTTTGGCTTTGATTCGAAGAACTCACAAATGTCAGTTTCAACATCTTTCTACGTGACAAAAGCTATTCCTTATAAATGATTTTGTAATTTACGAAACAAATTGTAGTCTGAAGGACAAGGTCAGGAGAATATAGTGGATGAGAAATTTTCTCCCAATCATGTTCGATCTTTTGTGAGGTGATTCCTGCTGTGTAGGGTCGTACATTATCCTGACGAAACACCACCGCTTTTCGATTCACTAGATCAGGTTTTTCACCCCTCGAAGCTTGGTTCAAACGCTCGAATTCCTGACAGTAGATTTGAGCATTAATTGTTGCATTAGATGTTAACAATTCAAAGTAGAATATTTCTAGCCGTTTCGGCTTCTGAGTTTCCTTTCTTGAACTCATAAAGCATTATATGCATCAAATGATCCTTAGGCATTTTAATGTTAGTAAGGTTGTGGTCAAGCAAATTTAAATTTTATCGTTCTGCAAAAAAAAATGTAATCAGTTAAAATGCATCTAAACATAAAAATGTAAAAAAAAAAAAATACTAAATATACACAACATTTTTTAAGTTTCGTTCAATTTAAAAACAAAGGTACAAATTCGGACAGAACTTATGGGATGACCGGATATATAATGTATTTAATATTTGATTTTGCTTAAAAAACAGTAAACGATTAATGAGCTTGACCATAATACTTATAGTTTAAAGTTCGAATCCTAGAAACAGTCAAGCTATGCTGACGAGAGGTAGGACCTCGAGACATGCACGGCCGTAGATTACTGCTTTAAAAGCAAAATAAAATAATAAATAAACAAATAAATATTATTTGTTTACATTCAAAGAATATGGGCGATTTTCTAAAGGAAACAGATCGTCAATGTTGAAGACGCTATTAACCATATTGAAAAAGACCAACCAACAATCTGCATATACATATACACGCACAAATATATATATATATATATATATATATATATATATATATATATATATATATATATATACATATAATAATAGTATATAAATGCACGAATATATATATATATATAATAGTATATAAATGCATCTATCTATATACATTAGCGTATAAAGCGATGCTCATTGTGTAAACAAATAAGGCTAAGGTAATTGGACAATGTCAAAACATTGTTAATTCACTGTCCGCATAGCAGCAGCAGAATAACGCAACGGTTAGAAGCTTCGACTGTCATATGGGCTGTTGGGTTTCGATCCTTGTCTAGCCGCACTGATGAGCTGTGAAACAGCGAAACAGTACTGTATGTGGATGACTATATATATATATATATATATATATATATATATATATATGTATATATATCTTTATTTCTCTCCCCCTCTCTCTCCCTATATATATATATATATATATATATATATATATATATATATATATATATTTATATATATATATACACGGTTGGGGCAGATCAACTTGCTTATTTGCAATATCAATTAAAACACAATAAGTTTCCTTGCCCCACCCTGTGTGTGTGTGTGTGTGTGTGTTTGTATATTTGCAAAAGTATTTTATGAAACTACAAGTAAGTCAAAGATCTTACTTGATAACAGAAAGTGAAGCAGATGGAATAGGGTGAAGAAAAAAGTGATTTCACGTGAATAGATAGTCTAGTGGAGGGTAAGGTATCACATGACGGTAAAATCCAAAAATGCAAATCCATATAAATATATATATATATATATATATATATATATATATATATATATATATATATATATATGCAAGGGTTGCAAAAACCTAACGTCGTCACATCCCCTAACGGGGACATACATGCAACTTGGGACTGCTTGTGAATTTTATACTCCCATGAAACATCCTCCATCGGAAGAAGCAGGTTAAACCTAAATAGGGTTAGTGCCGTTTCACACACACACACACACACACACACACACACACACACACACACACACACACACACACACACACACACACACACACATATGTATCCCACTATTTTTTTGTCTCTGATGAGTTGTTTGCTGAACTTACGCTATTCAACGAAAGATGTGTAAAGCGTACAACATATACATGGCTAAAATACAATGTGCGAAATAAATACATATTATGGTTTTAAATTGATAACTAGTGATATATATATATATATATATATATATATATATATATATGATTCGTTTTTTTGGAAAAAGAAAGTATTTATATTTTGTATTTTGTGTACAGAAAGTTGTTAGATGGGATAAATCATTGGTACCGTCGGTTTCAAGCCCGATAATTAGGACCGTTTAGATCTCAATATCAATATATGTATGTATATATATGTATATATAATGATTGCCAGACGAGTATATATATATATATATATATATATATATATATATATATATATATATATATATATATATATATATATGATTGCCAGACGAGTTCCACTCTCTCAGACACAGCCCATGAGCCCACAAATGACTTCCATCGCCACAGGACCATTTTAATAGACAAATGCCTGAAGGAGTATCTGTACACAAATGATGTTACAGAGCCTTAGCTTTGTACGACAACTAAGTCTCTCTCTTGGTTCAAAATGTTGAGATCCAGCAACAAGCAAGAGCAAGATAGCCAACAACAAGTTAAACTGCAGACCAGCTGAATGCGGGCAATGGTCTCCCACGTTATGGTTTTCTAAATCAGAGATTTGCTTCTCCTAGAAAGGTGGCCTTCCCCACGGCTTACAGGAGCCCTCTCCACCCCAGCACACACATATATACACACACAAACACACACGGTGCTAGTTGACCGTTGACCCCGAAAAAGAGTTCATTCGCTCTTTGGAAGGTCTCTTCAGGGAGACTAGGCACCCTCCTACCAAACAAGTCTGGTGGGGGAACCAGTTTAGTCGCCGGTGACCCGACCATGAGGCAGGTAGTATCATGTAATCATTTCAAAACCATAATTATTTAACACATTTTATTTTAGTCATGTATATGTATATATATGTATATACATACATACATACATACATACATACATGCATATATACGGTCAAAAATATTTTTAAAATCTATATATATAAAAGGAAAAATGTGTGTGACCATTTCGTGTATGTCTTAAAAAGGCTTTTCGAGCACACGCTCCCGGGTTCGTTACTATCGCTTACAACTGTTTATATGGGTCCTATATCATAATATGTACGATTTGGGAACGCGGGTCGTCTCTAAATTTATTTACGTCGACTTTTATGAGATTCGCGCTATTTCACTTTGTCCCCGGTTCGTCCTCCATTTTAGTATAAATACAGTGAAAAACGTTGGGTTCTCGGCTTTTGCTCTGCTTTCCCCCCTTCCCACCATCATCTTGGGTGAAGTGAAAACTAAAAATAACGATCGCGCGATGACCTCATTTAGCGTCGTCCTGTCAATTAAACCTCTTTTAGCTTTATAAGCTTTAACTTAACACGCTAAGGAATTACTCTCACTCGTGGTCGAGACCGTTAAGTATTGGCATTGGTTTCCACCTCCGCGTCAAAGCTCCCGGATTCAATCCCTCCTCCTGACCAAACGTTTTTTTTTATTACTTCGCTTATTCTTTAGTTTACCCCCCCCCCCCATACACAGGTTTATTTATGCCATTTTTTTCCGTTTTGATTTCGGATTTTTTTTTTACATCGTCTTTTTTATAATTTTCAAGCAGGATTATTAATTACCCCCCCCCCTCCATACACACACCTACAAACACCCGGGCAGCGCCGGGTACCCCCCACTAGTCTATATATATAAAAGGCAAAATGTGTGTGATCATTTCGTCTGTCTTAAAAAGGCTTCTTTCGCACGCATTCCCGGGGTTGTTACAACAGCTATTAAACACATGACTCATCAGTAGAAAATACTATTTCTTCAATAAGAAAATGTAGACAGAATTCAGTTATCATTAGACTAATATATAAATTTACACATTACACACACACACATACACACACATACACACACAGACACACACATATATATTAAGTTGAGAAGAAAGTTTTTGTGGAATTTTTGATTTTGATTTCAAATGATGTATTTTCAAATAAGTTTTCGTTAATACCTTTACTTTATATATCATTTTAAAGAGTGTTTAAACTATACTCGTTTTAAAACAATTATGTCTTCTTTTAAGAACGTTAAATACAAGATAGAAAAAAAAGCAAAATCTGCACATTTTTCTTATTTCAGTTTAAGCTAGGCCGAAAAGCTGCTGAAACAGCTCGCGATATCAACTAAGCGTTTGGCCCAGGAACCACTACTTAATTCACAGTACAATTGTGGTTTAAGAAATTTCGTGGCGGTAACGAGAGTCTTGAAGATGATAAGCGTTGTGGTCAACCATCGGGTATTAACAACGATCAATTAAGAGCTTTAATCGAAGCCAATCCACAAACAACCGTTTGATAACTTGCTTCTGAATTAGACATAACTTATACGACGATTTCAGACCACTTGAAAGACATTGGAAAGACAAAAATCTTAATGAATGCGTGCCTCGCGAATTGAACGACAGCCCCAAAAAAAAAAGAAAAAAACGATGTTATGAAGAATCATCTTCCATTCTTTTACGCAACAAGAACGACCCGTTTCTTGACCGGGTTATGACTTGCGATGAAATGTGGGTTCTTTATTTAAACCAGCGACGCTCAGCTCAGTGGTAAGATACCGACGCAGCTCCAAGATACTTTCCAGAACCAGAGTCGCACGAAAAGAAGGTCATGCTGACTATTTTGTAGTGTGCGACTGGTCTCACCTATTACAATTTTTTAAACACAGGCGAATCCATTACGGCGGTGAAGTACTGTCAACAAATGGATAAAATGCTTCAGAAACTTCGATAACAACACTCAGCATTAGTCAATATAAGAGGCCCAATTCTCCACCACGATAATGCCCGACTGCACGTTGCTAAATGAACCCTGCAGAAGTTGAACGAATTTGGCTGCGAAACTCTGTCTCATCCGCCATACTCTTTAGACCTCTCACATACCGACTGCCCATTTTTCAGGCATCTAGACAATTTTATGCGTGAGAAATGCTTTAAAAATCTACGCGATGTCAAAAACGCCTTCAGAGACTTCATCGACATCAAAACGACAGATTTTTACGTTACTGGCATTGTTTACTTGTTTTGCGTTGGCAAACGTGTTTTGATTCTGATAGTGCTTATTTCGATCAAATCAAATTTTTGTTTTAGCCGAGATATGTTCATCTGAATTTAAAAGTGAAAAACCGCAAGAAATATCTTGTCAACCTGATGTATAACTTCATAACAATATATCTAGCTTGTTTTCGACCTATTTGTAATATATATATATATATATATATATATATATATATATATATATATATATATAGTAATTTATAAAATATATATGGCGATTAAGCTACACTAAATATTCGGCGTTTCATCCACTCTAGGACTCCCCAGGCATAAACCTGAGGGGTCCTAGAGTGGATCAAACGCCGAATATTCAGTGTAGCTTAATCGCCATGTATATTGTAAAAATTACTAACTAGCTCTACCTACGTATTTAGCACTTTTGAAGTAAATACTTAAAGTTTACGCATAAATCTATACTTTCGTATATTAATTTTATGTGAGTAAATTAAGTAGTTATATATATATATATATATATATATATATATATATATATATATATATATATATATATATATATGTGTGTGTGTGTGTGTGTGTATGTGTGGAACTAATTGGATTCGAACTTGATACACCCAGATTGTCAATTTGTACCTTAAATGAATTAACCTCTGTCATTTCGCAGTATTTCACGTTTTCAAATGGCAAAAATTTGAAACCACTGTGAGCGCATAACAACTGCAGCTAATAGTAGGTATACTCAGATGACTCGAAACTGCATCGTGTCATATTAATTAGGGACTCGCGATTTCTCGAAATCCATGATAGTTCGGTGAACAATAGTTAATCAACCGTTCTACTACTATTAAAGTGAACATTCCTCAAAAGAGCGGCGCGAGGGGGGGTCAAATGATTGTATTTTTGTGGACCATTCTTTTATAGGCTCATAGCCGATGAAAAATAGCTGCTAAAAGTGTCAAAATTGAAAAAAAAAACAAAAAAACTTTTCAGGTATAACTCAAATTAAAGTGGTCTGGTACGCATGCGGAAAGATACATTTATACGTTTTTAACTATTTCTTATCCGTTTGACGATAGCTCAAACAGTAACTACTAAGGCTGGAGCGCTATATATTTTGGTTTCGATTCTAGCTGATGACACTAATGAAATTACTACAATATACAGTGTAATACTTAGGGCTATGGCAACAGAATATTCTTATTATTTTGACTCTCGAGTATATATCCGACTCAGTTAGACACAGATAATCAACCGAGAAACACATCACTCTATATAAAAACATGTAAGATATCAACGGTTATACACGCACGAGTCAAAACAATGAAACAAGAATATGCTGTTGTCCTTGCCATAGTAATAATCAATAACGAATAATAATATGTACGAAATCTGCATGAATTAAAATATCATATTTAAGCATATTTTAAGACCGGGCAACGGCGGGCGCCCTGCTAGTAATAAATAACAGAGGATGTTTACTATATTCAAACATTTCTCTGTATTTCTACAATTAAAACTTTAACTTACAACACTTATTTTACTTAGCCTTTTTGGTCAAGACCAAAGTGTAGTATCTGTTCTTCAGATGCTGCACTTCCCTTTCTTGTTCTCTTTCGGTGGAGGATATCAGTCCTTCATGACTGAGACAATTTTTTTTATTTTTGTACCTTTTCTCCACGTTAAAAAACGACCCTGGTGTCTAACTCTGTCCCGTGGGGAGGCATAGTAAATAGGTACAACACTAATATATCAGATAAGAACTGCCTATAAAGAATCTGTTAATATTGTAAACCAGATTAATGATATAGATCATAACATTTACAACGTTTATTGTAATGGAAAATTGAAAAATATCAAACAATTTAAACAAACGGTTTATATAACATTGTCTTTTTTCTTTTTATTGTTTAAGCATGATTATTGCGTAAGAAATAATGTGTCAGCTAGTATTTATTAATACAAACGACTCCAATCATAACGATATGAAAACTTTTTTCCACCTGTAACTTCTACTTATCACCTCCTCGCGGTACAACACCTGTAATCATTAAACGGTACACTAGTGTGGTTAGAAAATACTGCATTGACGAGACATACAAAACACATACACAAAACACAACACACACACTAAACACACACATTAAACACGCACACAAAAACACACACAAAACACACATACACACTAAACATACACCCACATTAAACACACACACACACACACACACTAAACACGAGTCAAAACAATGAAAAAATATGCTGTTGTCCTTGCCCTAGTAATAATCAATAACGAATAATAATATGTACGAAATCTGCATGAATTAAAATATGATATTTAAGCACGACTTTATTTTACTTTATTTTACGACCGGGCATCGGCAGGCGCCCTGCTAGTAATAAATAACAGAGGATGTGGGCGCCCTGCTAGTAATAAATAACAGAGGATTTTTACTATATTCAAACATTTCTTTGTATTTCTACAATTAAAACTTTAACTTACAACACTAATATATCAGATAAGAAATGCCTATAAAGAATCTGTTAATACTGTTAACCAGATTAATGTATATAGATCATAACATTTACAACGTTTATTATGGGAAATTGAAAAATATCAAACAATTTAAACAAACGGTTTATATAACATTGTCTTTTTTCTTTTTATCGTTTAAGCATGATTATCGCGTAAGAAATGTGTCAGTTAGTATTTATTAATAGAAACGACTCCAATCATAACGATATGAAAACTTTTTTCCACCTGTAACTTCTACTTATCGCCTCCTCGCGGTACAACACCTGTAATCATTAAACGGTACACTAGTGTGGTTAGAAAATACTGCATCAACGAGACATACAAAACACGTACACAAAACACAAAACACACACTAAACACACACATTAAACACACACACAAAAACACACACACAAAACACACATACACACTAAACATACACCCACACTAAACACATACACACACACACTAAACACACACACACAAAACACGCACGCAAAACACAAACACACATGCAAAACACACGCACACAACACATACACTAAACGCACACACAAAACACACGCACACAAAATGCACACACACAAAACATACATGCTCAAAACATGCACACAAAGAGCACACACGCACACATACACCGCACATAAAATGCACACAGACAAAACACATACATACGCACACAAAGCACACACAAAACACACGCACACAAGTATTAAAACTCTTTTAAAACAAGGCAAAACGAACGACGCCATGTTGTGGTTTATATATTTTAATGATTAAAATGGCGGTGAGATTCCGGCGAATCTTTTTATTAGAGATATTTAACATGTTTTTAGCGACACGAATAAATATACATCACGAGCGATATGTTTTTAAAAATCTTATGTTTCTAGCTTTCAGTTCTTTTTCTTTATTCGTAAATAGTATTTATCCTTTGTATTTATTTGCTATTTAATTTTAAAATTGAAGAAAGGACATTTTTAATATGTATTCTCCAGAGACACAAGTTTCTTTGTCAGCTATCAGAACGTTATGTTCACATTTGTTTGCTGTCTAGATATACAGTTAATCACTAAATGATTGATATCCCCTATACACAAACACACATTCTCTCTCTCTCTTTCTTTCTGTCTCTCTCTCTCTCTCTCTCTCTCTCTCTCTCTCTATATATATATATATATATATAGTAATTTATAAAATATATATGGCGATTAAGCTACACTGAATATTCTGCGTTTCATCCACTGTAGGATTCGTCAGGCTTATGCGCGAATTTTGTGTTTGCTTCTTGTTTTTATATATGTTTAGGATTTCTAGTTAGCCAATCAGCTTTCTAGTATCCACCGCGCCCCCTCCTATCAGCCAATGGGCATGCATTTTATCGAATTACGCATAAATCTATACTTTCGTATATTAAATTTGTGTGAGTAAATAAAGTAGTTATATATATATATATATATATATATATTATTTAAAGGAGATTAGAACAATAGTCTAAAGAGCTAAGTGTATTTCAATGTAACAGTGAAATTACTAGTTTAATTAAAATACAGGAAAGAGAAAGTGCTCGTTGTAATTTAGATATATAATAAGCTCGATAAGTAAATATCCTAGAGCTAATTCAATATTAAGTAATGTGATTGATAATTTAATATATATAATATAAAGCTGAATGTTTCTCTATCTCTGTGTGTGTGTGTCTGGTCACGAATAGGCTCCTGTATGGTTGACTATTTTAAAAAACTGATTACATATAATGATAGAAGATGTATCGAGACACAGGAATGGGTATGTTTGATCTGGCAGAACGGTGGTTCGTTAAAATTGTGGGGTCTGCGTTTGCGCCTGGTCCACAGAGTATGGAAATAAAAAATTAAAAAATTAAAAAAATCGGTTACACGTGTTTTTGATATAGATGTATATAAGAATACGTTGATAAGTATGTTTTAACTTAAATAGGGATGGTATGATAAAATTGTGGGGTCTGCATTCGCGCCTGGCCTCCATGGAATGGAAATATGTCACAAAGTTTAACAAGTTTTTTTTTATATAGATCCACAGAATATTGTGATAAGTGTTTCAGTGTGAACAGGTATGGTATAATAAATTATGGGGTTTATCTATTTTATTTTTACTTTCATCATATTTTGCTTTGGTTTTGATACCCTCAAATTCGAAGCTATGTCTTTACAACTCTTCCTTTTCATAACCTATCATACTTTCATACATCAGTCCATTTTCTGTAAGCTGTTTTTGAACCCAGTCAACGACGGGTACTTTTGCTAGTATATATATATATATATATATATATATATATATATATATATATATATATATATATATATACAGTGATGATCATATTTATTGGCACGGTAAAATAAAAGTTAAATTTTGTCTAATTAATTCTAAAAAAGGGATTAAATTAAAGAAAATAACAAAGTATATTATGTATTTTTAACTGGCCTTTCCGATGCAGCAATCGGATTTTAGAAAAAATAAATAACAAAGGAACAACAAACATAATTGCAAAAAAACCTTGTTCAAAATTATTGGCACGGCTTTGTTTTTCTTTTAGTATCAGTATAATATCAATCAATTTCCGGTTTACGTGCTTTCTGAACTTTTTTATAGCCATATTATGCTTTTTTCAGATAATTTTTAGATAGCGATTTATTTAAACTATTATAAGTGACTAAATTATAATTTTCAATCGCCATGGTTAAAACTAAGGAACACAGCGAAGACGTCAGGAAGCTTGTTGTAGCATGCCATACCAATGGGGAGGGCTATGATAAGATTTCAAAGAAGCTAAACCTTCCCAAATCCACTGTTAGAGCCATAATAAACAAGTTCAAATCGCAAGGCCACGTTATGAGTTTAGAGGGTAGAGGGAGAAAAAGGATTCTTTCCCCAAGAGATGAACGGAAAATTGTTCGACAAGTAAAACAAAACCCAAGGATCTCTGTTGGGGAGATTGTTGATGAACAGAGCACCTCTGGAGTGAATGTATCTCGACATACAGTTGGTAGAGTTTTGAAGAGAGCTGGTTTAAAAGCATGTCGTCCGAGAAAGACTCCCTTATTGAAGCCTATGCACCTGAAAGCAAGGCTAGCCTTTGCAAAACGTCATATTGATAAAAATGTTGCATTCTGGAAACGTGTTCTATGGACTGACGAAACGAAAATAGAGTTATTTGGCCATAATAAAGTGTCTTATATTTACAGAAAATCTGGCGAAGATTTCCTGCCTAAGAACACCATACTCACAGTGAAGCACGGTGGAGGCAGTTTGATGTTTTGGGGATCCTTTGCTGGCTCTGGACCAGGGCGACTTGTTAAGGTCACAGGTAGCATAAAAAAGGAAGATTATGTTAAAATATTGGATGAAAACCTGAAAGACTCTGCTAAAGAGCTCTCACTTGGTCGTCGTTGGTGGTTCATGCAAGATAATGACCCAAAGCATTCGGCTAAACTGACTAAGAAATGGCTTGAGGACAATCATATTAATGTTTTGGAGTGGCCATCACAAAGCCCAGACCTTAATCCAATTGAAAATTTATGGAGAACATTAAAATTGAGGGTAATGCAAAGGAAGCCTAAGAATCTTATTCAATTGGAGGATTATTGTCAGGAAGAGTGGGCTAAAATTACTACTGAAGAGTGCAACAACTTGGTTGTAAACTATAAAAAGCGACTGAGGAAGGTAATCAAGGCCAAAGGCTATACAATTGATTATTAAATAAATCGTGCCAATAATTTTGAACAAGGGTTTTTTGCAATTATGTTTGTTGTTCCTTTGTTATTTATTTTTTCTAAAATCCGATTGCTGCATCGGAAAGGCCAGTTAAAAATACATAATATACTTTGTTATTTTCTTTAATTTAATCCCTTTTTTAGAATTTATTAGACAAAATTTAACTTTTATTTTACCGTGCCAATAAATATGATCATCACTGTATATATATATCTGCATATATACACACATATACATATATCTGTATACATACACACATATATGAACGCAGCAACTCGTTCTCGAGTATTGCTATTACTTAATATATCTCTGGCTTAAATGACGCAAACATGAGCGCAACTAGCAGCGCGTGCTGGGGGATCACTTCTATGAACCTTCTATAGTCCTGCACATCCACTGATGATCGGGTCCAGACTGTGGTGCTCTGAATACCTGCCAGGCCAGACACTGGAAGTTCCAGAGCCTTTATTGTCATTGATGCCCATATCTGCATCAATCCTTATTGAATGTCCCTTTGCCGATTTAGGCTACAGCCAGGTTCAAGATACACACTGATTGCAAAATGTGTATTCCATTGCATATCAATTAATGCCTGTGCTTGAAGCTTTTTATAGTGAGGGAAGACTTTGCTCTGAGACAATCCCACTCTCTAAACAACCGCCACATTGAACCAAAAAGAAGAGCAAGTCAACATCATTAAATGCAGCAGTCGCCGCAGGTTTTATATCATGGTTTTCCTTCTCCTAAGGAGCTTGCCTTCACAACGGCTTACGGGGGCCCTCTCCACCCATCATGCCATTTTATCCATGACTGGGCTTTGGTTGCTGGGCACCAGAGCATACTCCACACGTATATATATATATATATATATATATATATATATATATATATATATATATATATATATATATATGAACGTAGTAATGTTTGAAGTCTATGTTAATGCAGCCTTGCGCGCGCTCATTGGCTACAATAAATAGGTGTGTGAATAACTAAGAATCTGATTGGCTGACTAGCAAACCCAGATACAATGTATTAAATAGGTAGACTAATTAACCGCTGTCTTGTAGCTAAGTATGGGTTTATTTTAGAAAGGAATCATCGCTTACTTAATGCGTGTACAGAAATCAATGGGAAAATATCGTAGTAATAGTTAGTAGTGGAAGTTTGCTAAATTGGATTACTTAGAATAAAAGCATCGAGAATTTAGAGTTTTGTAGATAGACTAAATTTAAAGATGGTAAACTATTTTCTACTACTATTGTGTGATTACAGTGGAGGTCAAAAGAGTTTGAAGACCTATTTTTTCTCAATTTATTTATTAATTTAGCTTTATTATTCATTTTGGACTCTTCTATCATTTGCTGGTTGCCATTCTAGTTCGTTCCGTTACTACATTTTACGATAAAAGCCAGAATTTAATAATAGTTCGACATTTTCCACTTCTCAGGCGAGCCAAAAGTTTTTGCAGGTAATCTTAATTTATTGATAATGGCTAAAGGAAAGATGTTAACAGATAGGGAGAAGGGTGAAATTGTTACGTTTCTTGCTGCAAAGAAATCTACATTGGAAATTTCGAAAATTTTGAAACGAGATCATCGAACTGTGAAACGTTTCATCATTGACAGCAAAGATGGAAGAAAAAAGCATAAAAGCGGCAGACCAAAGGTGACTTCACCACGAGATATTAGAAAAATCAAAAGGAGTTTGCTAACAAACCCACACAGCACAAGCAAAGCTATTTTCAACCATGCAGGAGTGTCTGGCATCTCTAAAAGGACCCTAAATCGGATTTTGAAACAGATAGCCGACCAGAGAACACAGACAAAATGTCCTCCTTTGAGTAATATAAACTGTCAGAAGCGACTAGCATAGGTCACTAAATATTTGAAAACCAATTTTCAAAATGTTCTCTGAACTGACGAGGCCAGAGCAACCCTCGACGGCTCCGACGGTTGAGCCAAGGGATGGCTTCTTAAAGGCAATAGCCCACGCTTGTGATTTAGATGTCAACAGGGAGGAGGAGGAGTGATGATTTGGGCTGGTATTATTGGAAGTGAGATTGTTGGTCCTTTTCTTGTCCCTGACTGTGTCAAAATGAATTCTGTGAACTACAGCAAAAGCAAATTTATTGCCCTGGTTGAATTTACAAAATGATGCTCTCAACCAGAATCTAATTATCCAACAAGACAATTCCCCAAGCCATGCTTCTCGGTTCACAAAAGCTTGGCTTTCATACAAGGGGATCTCTGGTGAACGTCTGATGGACTGGCCACCTCGGAGCCCGGATTTGAATCCGATAGAGAACCTCTGGTCGATTTTGAAGAGGAAAGTTTACGAAAACAGGCATCAATTCCATAGTAAAACAGACATTTGGGAGAGAATCAAGAAGGTATCTTCTGAAATCACACCTCAGCAAGTGCATGCATTAAAATCCTCTGTTAATAGGAGGCTGATTGATTTGATTTAAAATGGAGGAAAGCGAATAAAGGGTTAAATAGTTTCATAAATTCATATTGTTCTGTTAATTGTTATTTGAGTAATAACTGTTGTTTTCTTGTAATATGTTATCAATATATGGTACTATAATCAGGATGACACAATTTTTCGAATTATATCATGTTTAAAAATGGTATTTATTGCGGATAAATGAGTGCTTGCAAACTCTTTTGGCCCATATTTCTTCCTAAAATCATTTAAAGATCCATACCCCCACCCCCCAGAATATGATTATTCGGTTTCCGTTTCTATAAATTTACTTCATATATTTGCATATAAACAGTGAGTAACATATTATTATATTGGAAAATATTGAAGCATAAATTTATTATACAATTTGCAAACACTTTTGACCCCCACTGTATAGTATTGTGAGAGTACGTTGGTGATAGAGCTGGTCAAAGTGGAAAAAATATGGAAAAGTGATGAAATGTGCGTTATGTTGTATGAGAACACGCTGCTGTATGAGTTTAGAATGGTGAGTGTGGAAGATTTGCATATGAATTGGTTTCCTATAGTATTGAGAACTTTCGGGTCGGGAAATCGTTATCATTTTGTAAATATATTGAGATAAACGGAAGTGTTATTTAGATGAACATAAAAATGAATGTCTGTTCCCAATAAAGCGGCCGAATATAAAATATTGATAACTCTAGCATTGAATTATTAAGCTATCTAAATAAACCTTGTGCTATTAATATTATGTTTAAATAAAAAAAATAGAAAATTCTATTTCAATACACACACACACACACACACACACACACACACACACACACACACACACACACACACACACACACACACACACACACACATACACACACACACACACACATATATAATGTTTTTAAAAACTATATTATATTTTAAAAACGATACATACGCCGCTTCTCATTGGTGGGTACCAAATTGGTCAAAGGGAAAATTATTCCCAACTCGTATTTAGGTCAATATGCACTTTCGTATAAATAACTGAATTCATTCAAAAAGTATCGCTGACATTTGGAGGTGTATAAAAGACAAAAGAGAATTATGGATGTGGATGATTGGCGTGGTGGAGTAATAGGGGGGAAATCATCACCATAATACCCCTCTCAAAATTATACACCACTTCATAATGCTGTTGTCGTCTCGGTTGCATCTGTCAAAGAAATGCCCCTCCATGGATAATAGACATTTTACACACCGATAAAATAGAATTAACACCCATCCACACTATAACCCCACTTTAGCCCTAGAACATATACTACATACATTTCAGACTATGATAAAGACTATATACACCTTTCTACATTACACTCTACATAATTTTTATTTATAATTCGATACCCCCAACATCATCTATAATTTTAATTGATCTATTTCGTTCCTAATGAATCCCACGCTAGACACCGCATCCTCACTATGTTACCTAGCATCTTCTCTACTCTTCTGATGAGAAGCATTAAGATTCGAAATGCCTTGGTATAAAGAGTCCCTTCTATCCCATAATTGTTTGTATTCCCTTATGGAATAAATGATCCAATCTATACTTACCAATATATAGTTTTTGTGACTTCATTTCCCATTCCTATTTGTTCTATATATTGTCCAGATAAGTCTCCTCTTATAGAATTGAGCTCACCCTTTTCTTCTAACGCTATGCTATATATATATATATATATATATATATATATATATATATATATATATATATATATATATATATATATAACAGAGAATGAACAAGAGAGATACGCATTTACATTAAATACAATATACATGAATTAGAGAGAGAAATTGATGCACGTATAAAAGTCGAAAGTCCCTCCACAATTAAAGGAATTTACTTCATATACATACTAGAAGGCGTAATTGCCGCTACCCAGTGTTAAACTTTATTTTATTTTTTAAATCAATTTAAAAAAAATGAAAAGAAATAGAGACATGGTCATGCGAGTATTATATTTTGTCTAAAACAGTCTATTTGTAAGTAAAAAAACAACAACCTAATGACAGTGAGTAAAATACGATAACCATTAGCCCAGCTGTACACGCTCTTTAAAAACTGTTTACAAATCCACTTTTTCATAGCATAATGTGAACTATTCGCGCATGCGCAGTCGTGAAACAGTTAGTAAACTTTCTTTTTTCCAATTTTGACTCCTTAGCAACTCTTCTTATCAGATGAAAACCGATTGAAAATTGTTCCACATGTCTATATACCCTATATATCAAGTTTCAAGTCTGTAGATCAGAAATACATCGAATATATAGGTTGATAGGTGTCCTTACACACATTCTTACTAATATATAAATAAACACACACACACACACACACACACACATATATATATATATATAATTTAAAGGAGATTAGAATAATAGTCTAAAGAGCTAAGTGTATTTTAATGTAATAGTGAAATTACTAGTTTAATTAGAATACAGGAAATGCTCGTTGTAATTTAGATATATAATAAGCTCGATAGTTAAATGTCCTAGAGCTAATTCAATATTAAGTAATGTGATTTATAATTTAAAAATTTTAAAAATTTTAAAAATTTAAAAATCAAAATTTAATTAAATTAAAAATTTTAAAAATTTAAAAATGTGATTTATTATTTCTTATGAAACTGATTTTTAATTTAATTAAATTTTGATTTTTAAATTTTAAAAATGTTTAAAATTTTAAAATTATAAATCACATTACTTAATATATATATATATATATAGTTCGGATGTGTCTAACTGATGAGCCCAAATGAGGGCGAAGCTCGAGTCTTGGACTTTCGATTCTTTGATTGCCATTGCTCTTGTGGGCTGCGACGTTGTTTGGCTGTGGAATTTATTATATACAATCTCTCATATTCTGAAAATTCTATCATAAGTTGCTCGCTTGGTTAGCATTGCTGGATGGCATCGTCCTTTCGATTTAAAACTCCTATTTGTGAGACATCGGCTTGGGGTTATTAGCTGGTTTGATGACCACGTCCCTTGTTGAGACGAAGTAGATTCATTTCACAGTCGGATTTCGGCGCGGTTTGCTTGATCTGTGTTGGTTAATAGAAATTCTTGTGTGCGGGGCGTTTGCTCAGTTGGTATAGTGCTTGCCTTGCATGCAAGAGCTCGGGTTTCGAATCCTGAGTTCGTGTGTGCCTAACTGATGAGCCCAAATGAGGGCGAAACTCGAGTCTTGGACTTCCGGTTCTTTGACTGTCATTGCTCTTGTGGGCTGCGACGCTGTTTGGCTGCGGAATTTATTATATATATATATATATATATATATATATATATATATATATATATATATATATTGCTATGGCAATGCATGACCCGCTTTCAGCTCTACGTTCTTTTCTTCTTTCTCTCTCAACATTTTTCTTTATATACGGTTGGTTGTTGACTAAAACTCATAAAACTTTTAGTTTCATCCTATATCGCAAGCAGAAAATACATAGAAATGCTAATGTTTAGCGTGACTATCTGATCATTTTACTAACAGTTTTTCCTCTGATGAGAAGAACTAGCATTCTTTGAAACCCCGCGGATTAAGAATTTCCTAGCACAACAGTTTTGGGGTATTCTGCCGAATAAAGAAACCATTTGTAAATTTAGTACTGTATGTGGATGATTATATATATATATATATATATATATATATATATATATATATATATATATATATATATATAAGCCTGAAGAATCCTAAAGTGGATGAAACGCGGAATATTCAGTGTAGCTTAATTGCCATATACATTTTATAACTTTCTATATGTGTGTGTGTGTGTGTGTGTGTGTGTGTGTTAAAAGTCAACAGATGCTTCTAGGATAGTGATTTATTTATTTATTTCATATTTCCTTCGATATTTCGATTCATTTCGATATATTTGTGATGAAGAGCGGAGGTCCGCTTGAAAAAAAAATTAAATACGAAAAGTAGCATCGTTTTCATGCTTCAAAAACCCCTCCTAATAGTTGAACTCATTCCCTTTTTTCCTTGTACCAATTTGTGAGTTATTCCACGGAATTCTGCCTTTTGGATTACTTTGAACCATCTTCCATTAACGCGATTCCTTTGGATTTTACTTGTGGAAATGGAAATTTAATTTACATTTTTGGATTTTACCGTTATTGGATATTTTACCCTTCACCAGACAACCCTTTCACGTGAAATAACCTTTTTCTTCCCCCTATTCCCTCTGTTTCACTATTTTTTTTTACCAAGTAAGATCTATGACTTACTTGTAGTTACATTAAATACTTTTGCAAGCAAATTCCGATCCCGCATTTTGTTAATCCCTACCCTCTGATGAGAAGGAAAGTATTTCTTCGAAACTCCGCGGATTAAGGACTATTCACTTATTTTGTGCTTCCTTTTTAAAATTAAATATGTTTTTAACTCTTTTTCCGAGTGTTTTTTTTAACATGTTTTATTAATTGCTTGTTCTTATATATATATATATATATATATATATGGAGCGAGAGGCAGAGAAAAGAATAATGACGAGGATTATAAAATGACATTGATAGAAAGAAAAAGAGAGCGATAAAAAGGGATAGAATCTTAGAAAAGAGAAGTTACAGAGAGGGATAAAAAGTGAGAGATAGAGAGAGCAGTGATATGGATAGAAATAGAAAAATAACAAAAGAAATAAGCGAAAAAAGTGAGAATGAGAAAGAGAGAATGAGAGAGAGAGAGAGAGAGAGAGAGAGAGAGAGAGAGAGAGAGCTGGGAAAGACATTCAAATGAAAATGAACAGGTATATTATGTATAGTTTTGTGAGTACAATTCTCGTTTCAGATAAATGTTGAAGTGCTAAAATTAACACACAATTGTTAAACATTACAAAATGAAGAAAGTTGCCAAAATCTCGAATTGAGGTGGGGTATAAAAAAAAATCAATCCAAATTAGAAATTAAAGAAAAAAAAAAACAATAAAATAACATAAACAAAATAAATGAAGCAAACATCAACTATAAAAGAGTATTGTATTTAATTTGAAAAGATGTTTTTCGCACCTCTCCACCACCCCCTCGCTCGACCGAAATTGAATTCGATAATTTATCGAGAAATGCCGGCAATGGATAGTGCGGCGAAAACGGACGTAACATTTTTGTCGATATCTTTGAGAGCGTTGTTGAAAAAGAGAGAGAGAGAGAGCGAGAGTAAAAAGAAAACACTATAAATAAGAGCAAAAACAATAAAAGATAAATTAGCATAAAATTAAAAAAAATAAAAATAAATAAGACAAAAAAAAAGATAAGAAAAGCGGAATGTCTAATAATTAAAATAAGGCGGAGAGAAAATTTCTGATTCAACCTTTAAAACAATACAATGAATGGATTAAAAATTTGAAAAATTAACAAAGAAACACACACAAAATATAAAACAAACAGCAAAAAAAAAAAAAAAAAAAAAAGAAAAAAGATGTAAGCTCGACATTCGGTGGAAAGTAAAATTCCAATAAAAATATAAAAATGTGAAAGAAATAAACTGCGGATATCCAATGTAAACGCACGAGATGGGGATGGAGGTGGGAGGAGGAGGGTGGCGACGACGAAATACATTAAAATGAATAGAAACTATATAATAAATTATTATATTAAAGAAAAACCGATGGACCTAAATTGGAAATGAGGCGAAATTTAAAACTTTAGATTAAAAAAATAAAACCACAACACAATCATGAAAACGATTAATAGTTGAATTTAAATAAAACACATTAACTAAAAGTGATTATGAAACGAACAATTTATATATATATATACATATATATATATATGTATATATATATATATATATTTCTTTAGAAATATTCTTTATTCATATATATTTCAATTTTATATATACCAATCTTTATTTAAGAAGCTCAATGTAATTACAGAGCATATAACGAATGACAAAATCTACATTCCAAATTTCATGATGTTGACCATCTTACAATTTATTCCTCTAATTCAGTTGACGCTTACAATTCCCGACAGTATCTGTTTCGTAGCACAAAATCAATCACTTAATTATTATATCAATCAGTGAATCTATTTTGCCCTTAACTACTCAGAACAAATAGCAACAATCAATCCATCAAAAGGAAATAAAATGCGTTTGGACATGATTAAAACATCCGAAAATTGGAAGAGAAGCTGCAAATACCGTATAGTTTTCTTTTCGATCATATATATATATATATATATATATAGTAATTTATAAAATATATATGGCGATTAAGCTACACTGAATATTCGGCGTTTCATCCACGCTAGGATTCCTCAGGCTTATGCGCGAATTCTGTGGTTGTTTATCGTTTTGTATATGGTCCTTTTCTATTGAGGATTTAGTTAGCCAATCAGCTTTCTAGTATCCACCGCGCCCTTTCCTATCAGCCAATGGGCATGCATTTTATCGGACAAAGGATCTGTTTTAAAACTAGGATACTAGAAAGCTGATTGGCTAACTAAATCCTCAATAGAAATCAGTGTAGCTTAATCGCCATATATATTTTATAAATTACTAACTAGCTCTACCTACGTATTGAGCACTTTTGAAGTAAATACTTAAAGTTTACGCATAAATCTATACTTTCGTATATTAATTTTATGTGAGTAAATGAAGTAGTTATATATATATATATATATATATGTCTTCATGCAAATATATATGAATATAGAATCAAAATACGTATATATATATATGCATCTGTATATCTATAAAAGAGTATGTGTGTATGTGGACACTTCGCACCCGATATACTCAACGAATGTTGGATCTACAAACTTGAACTTTGTTATATAGGGATTTCAGATTTGTGAAAAATATTTTAATCGGTTTTCACTTGAAGGGCTGCTAAAGTCTCAAAGTTTTAAAATTGGTACGTGGGAATGATCGGATTTTTAACAGCTTCAGAATTAGTAGGTTGGAAAACACCTTTTAAAGAGTGTGTTATGCTGGCCGAATGGTTGTCGTACCTGACTATCTGTCTTTGGTTTCGATCTCAGCTCGAGTATTTTTTTATTTACAAGAAGTGAGCTGTTTAGAAAAAAAACCCAACCAAACAAAAAACAATACTCACATGCATATGTGTCAGTTTCTGTATTAATTAAAATATAATATTTCAGCGTATTTTATGACCGGGCAACGCCGGGAGGCCTGCTATTATAGCTATAAAAGTGGGATTGTGTGTATGTGGGTGGGGGTGGGATTTAAGGACAATTCTCAACCTATATACTCAACGAATTTTTTATCTACAGACTTGAAATTTGGTATATATGGTATTCAGATATGTGGGAAACCCTTTAATCGATTTTCATCCGGAAAGATGGCTGCTAAAAGATAAAAATTGGAAAATTAGTACTTGAGGGGGGGGGGAATAAAATTTTTATCTGTTTGTCAACAGTTTCACGAGGGCTGAAAACACATTTGAAAGGTCGTGTTCAGCTAGTTTAATGGTTATCGTACATGTTACTGCTTATGTAAAAACAAATAAAGTGTATATCCTGCCCTACGTTGGTATTTAGCACTATTGTATTAATCTCGATAAATTTCATTGGTTACTTAATCACTGGAAAACAATAACCTCAGATTATATATATATATATATATATATATATATATATATATATATATATATATACATATATATATATATATATATATATTGAACGAATGATAAAAGTCTATACCACAGTTCATAATGTTGACCATCTTATAATTTATTCCTTTAATTCAGTTGATGTTTACAATTCTTGACAGTATCTGTTTCGTAGCTCAAAATCAACCACTTAATTATTATATCAATGAGTGAATCTATTTTGCCCTTAACTACTCAGAAGAAATAGTAATAATCAATCCGTCAAAAGGAAATAAAGTGCGTTTTGACATGATTAAAATCCGAAAATTGGAAGAGAAGCTGTAAATATCTTATAATATATTTCCATTACACCATTTTGAATTTTAGAAATCATGAACTTTGGAATGCAGACTTCTGTTATTCATTCACTATATTGCTCTGTAATTACATTGAGCTTCGTAAATAAGGATTGGAATATATCATAAGGAAATAAAATATATTTCCACAGATATATATATATGTATATATAAATATATATATATAAATATATATATATATATATATATATATATATATATCAAAATATAAAAAGATAGAGAAACCATTATGCAAGCAAGACAAACTGTCTTATTTTTTGAAGGTAAAACATGGGTCAAAAAATTAAATCCAGAAGATCCCTTTGATGTCGTGATGGGAACGTATGACAGTGCGTTGTGGTCTAGTTGGAATTTTTCTACTAGAAACCATGAAAACCAAATTCCCAGGCCACCTTTTTGGGTTGTATAGGGTGATGAACTTTGCCTATCGCGAGACTACAATGGACGTACATTAGACAGGCTTAGAAAAGATTTAGCTGTTTTTTTAAGGAACTAGGTTTTAAAATAACTATAAAGACAAATTCATAAAAAGTAGATTTTTTAGATGCAATTCTAGATCTCGAGAAAATACATAAACCCTTCCATAAATTGAATAAAAAACTCGTGTACATAAATAAGCGTTCATGCCACCCACCCACAGTGTTTAAAAATATGGTAGCTAATATTAGCAAAAGAATATCAAGACTTTCTTCGAACGCTGAAGTGTTCGAATAAGCAGCGCCATATTATAATGAGGCTCTACATAAAAGTGGATTCAGTGAAAATGTAAAATTCGAACAGGATCAGGATCAAAAAGAAAAAAAAAAGAAATAGAGGAGGGAATATAATTTGGTTCTTACCGCCGTTCTCACTTAATACAAAAACCTAGAGTAGGACATTTTTTTCTTAGATTTCTAGATAAGCATTTTCCAGAAAAGCACAGTCTGCACACAATCTTTAATAGGAAGTGGAAGTAAGTTACTCGACAGCACGATTGATGAAGCCTATCATATCTAAGGAACCAGGAAAGATAGTTAACGCAGACTTCTCTTGCAGGGCCAAACATAAGTGCCATTGGAGGGCAACTGTAAAGCTGAATCCCTTGTTTACAAAGCTACAATAATGACCAATCGACAAGCATACCGGAAAAATATATAGGTATGACACAGGGCCCATTTAAACAAAGATACTATGTGCATACGAGCTCCTTTAGATCTAAAACAAGGATAAAAAACAGCATTAGCAACCCGGGTCTAGGAGCTTAAAGAAGAGGGTACACCTTTTTCCCCAAAATGGAGAAAAATCGAGCATAAATCAGCATATGTCCCCGGAATTAAGTCAATGCTCTCTCTGTAATGGGAAAAGGTACCATATCCTACAGACAATTCATGACCCAGAAATAAGATGCTCAAATGTGAGGAGTGAATGTTTGAAAAATTGTATACATAGAAGGAAAGCACTCCTAATAAACTGGGTCAGTGAAAAGGACAAAACCTAAATCTTTATGCACATAAAAAGTACGTTTTAGCTAACTTTTAAATTCTAAAATTGAGTTTAGTTTGTAAAATTGGATTTTAATTGTAATTTTAAATTATTTTTATTATAGATTTTAAACTATTGTATTACATAATACCATACTTTATAAATATAATTTACAATCTATTTCAATTTTAAAACTATAGGGAAAAATACAATAGTATTGAGGTTAATATACTAGGAAAATCTGTTAGGCTAGATGTGTATCCGCCCCCAAACCTTGAAAGAGCTGAAATTTTTAAACGAATTTTTAAACGCATTTCGATATAATCAAATGGAATTTTTCGTTTTAATCGAGATTGAGATAAGTTTAAAGTTTTAAATTTAAAAAAATATTTTTTTAAAAATTTAAAATTTTTAAAAAAATTTTAAAATTAATCCCGGTTTTAATATTAAAGGCACTTAACATAAAAAATTTTTTAATTGAAATTAGATTTTAAATTTATTATTATTTAATTTTAAAGTTAATAAAATTATCACCATCCGATAAATAAAAATAGGGGTTTCGCAAAACGAGAGTTAAACGTGAACTCGTGATGTATATATATTTCCACTTCCGGTTATAAAATAGATGAATATTGACTGACGAGAGTTTGATATGGGTATCTAAAACGGTCCCAATTATCGGGTTTGAAACCGACAGTACCAATGACTTGGCTCATCTAAAAACTTTATATATATATATATATATATATATATATATATATATCTGATAAATCGGATATGGCGCTATAAAATATTGTCTTCTCGTTGGTGGTTAATTTAATGAGTTTTTTTTTTAATCTGAAATGTGCCTATATACTATAGTAAAATTAAGTAAGAGTTTTGAAAAATTTTATTCTTATGATTTTGCGATCTTTAAAAGGTTTCCATTTCGTTTTTTCAACATTTTTCCTAACACTATTTTCCCGATGAACACATATCTTTCTCTGATGAGTTATTTGGTGAATGTCCGCTATTCAACGAAACAAGTGTAAGACGTTATACATTTACATATGAATAAACTATTAGTGAAATGAACACATCTTTTGATAACTAACTGGACGAAGGCTAGCAACACACACACACACACACACACACACACACACACACACACACACACACATATATATATATATATATATATATATATATATATATATATATATAAACAACGCTAGCAAATAAATACTGGGAACTCAAGGAAAGCGGACATTCGCCGGTAGTCGAATGGAAAATAAAAAGACAAGCTACCACATGTAGGGACCTGGACGGTCCATGTAGATTATGCCTTCATCAAAAATTTGCTAACCTGTACTTTAAAGAACCCCAACATCTATTAAACTGTAAAAGAGCGAACAACTGTGTTCACAGAATAAAATTTACTCTTGGATAGTAATTTTAAAACTAACAAAAACAATAGAAAATAAACAAACAAATAAATTAAATAAACATGAATATACATAAACTATCATATATATATATATATATATATATATATATATATATATATATCCTTATATGTACATATATATATATATATATATATATATATAAACTAACATAAAAAAAGAACTAACCTAAATTTAAAACAGGCCAAGAAATTAGACATCCAGGCTAAAAAGAGCACACACAAAGGAATAGGTCAACCAGAGGTCAAATAGGCCTTTGTCCGGTAAGTGCATGTTAATTGGCTGATAGGAAGGGCGTGATGAATACTAGAAAGCTGATTGGCTAACTAAAATCTCAATAGAAGGTGCATATATAAAAAAAAAACGACAGACAACCAAAATATTCGCGTCTGAAGAGTCCTTGAGTGTATGAAACGCGGAATATTCAGTGTAGCTTAATCGCCATATATATTTTATAACTAACTAACTATATATATATATATATATATATATGATGTCCAAAAAGCCACTAAAGGGTTTTGAACTTAAATAGATTCTTTATTTTTTATGATTTCTTTCTGTAATTTTAACACAATTTTCTAAGACATTGAAACATTTAAAAAGAAAAATGCAAAATTCAAACAATCTTTTCAGTTTCGCATATTTGTGCTCTTTTCAAAATATTCATGACAAATTGCAGAATATCTGAATTGCGATTTAACTCCCTTATTTCGTTTCTGATGTTTTCCTTCAATTCTTGCAGGGTTTAGGGGGGTTGTTAACGGACACTTTCTTTAAGATATCCCCACAAGAAAAAGTATGGGTTAGTCAAGTCTGGGGAACGTGGTGGCCATTTTGGCAATTGAACTCTGATTTTGGTAAAACAATCTAACAACTTTTGTACGCTGTCCAATGCTATACTTATTTATAATTAACAAGAACCCAAGTTTGACCAGCTGGGCAAACTTGAGTCCTTGTACCGGAAAAGTATCCAGTAAATAAATTTTTTTTTTTGTAAATCGTTATTATTTTTGGACTTTTTTTCATTTCCATACACCAAACATGGATATAAATATTACTAAAACACCCGCTGGGTCATAAGCTTCATTTCGGTACCTTACTTACCTGGGTGGGTTGCCTGTAAGCTGAGATAAACCGCGTCACACACACACAGACAGATAGTACATCGAACTTAGTAAGTGAGATAATAACTTCCGGTGAATACCGGAAAAATATCCAGTAAATAAACCGTTGTTTAGTAAATCATATTTTTTTCATTCTTTGTATTTTTTTTTTTGCATTTCCATACTCCAAACATGGATATAAATATCACTAAAACATTCGCTGGGTCATAAGCTTCAGTTCGGTACATTACTTGCCTGGATGGATTGCCTGTAGGCTGAGATAAACCGCGTCACACACCCACACACACACACACACACGCACACACACATACACACAGACATTAGGAAAATTTATAATATGATTTCCAAAACATTATCTGTATAATATCTGAAATAGAGGAAAAAATAATCATAAATAAAAAGATTTGTTCCCCGTCAGTTTTGGTCACCCTGTATGTGCACATCACCCTCTCTCTACATATATATAGAATAAAATATTTGAAATAAGTTGGTATATACATGGTTGTATTAGTGTTTATTTGAATTGTATATATAAATCAATATAAATGCGTATGAATATAGTTTTTAATGAATAAAAATATCTGGTTTTATGTGAGGGTGTATATTTATCTATACACTAATGTCTATATATCAATTAATATATATATATTCAAACGTTTTTCTCTACGTATAAACATGATAAAGTGTCCGTATAAATATTTGTATAAATAATCTCTAAAACCATGCGTGAATAGGTATGTGCGTTTTACATATATTTCGTTTTGACGTATGTATAATTATCAATGAGTATATGCACACACACACACACATACACACACATACACACACACACACACACACACACACACACACACACACACACACACACACACACACACACACACACACACACATATATATATATTCACACTTAACGCAGGCACTCACATACATATATGTTAAAGACAATGTACATATGTATATGTGTGTGTGTGTGTGTGTGTGTGTGTGTGTGGGTGGGTGGGGGAGCGTTCTGCAACCAATCTGAAAATGCAATTATTTTTGATAATTAAAGATTTTCTTTTAAGCAATACCTCTTCCATCGCCAATGCACTTAATATCGCGGGGAATTATTAATAATACGCATAGAACATTATCGAGTTACGTTAAATAAGGATTCCGAACATATATACATATATGAAGAGCGTTCCAAAAGTAATGCCCCCCTTTTTTTCATTCCGCTCGAATGGATCAGGGGAGATTGAAAATTTCATTGTTATGTTGACTGAACTCGTGCATTCGTCACCTGAAAGTTTCCTCTCTCTGTTGCAGATATTGACGTCGTGTGTTAGACTCTTAGAAAGCAACCGCTGTCATAGACGTGTGCGTCTGAAGCAAAAATGCGTTATTAAGTTACTGGTAAAAGTAGAGTTAGAATGATGGTGACTATGTAAAAACATACATTTTGGAGCAGAGTAGGTCGCTCGTGTTAATGTTACCACTCTCGTCTTTGTAGCTCTTCAACAATTTCAGTTAAAAATACGAGGCTAATATATATATATATATATATATATATATATATATATATATATATATATATATATATATATAAAGTTGAACTTTACAATCAAAATTTATTTTTCGACTGAATACTAAAAAAAAAAAACAATTAAAAAAGTCCGTATTCCGAGGAGTTTCAAAGAATGCTATTCTTGTTATTCATCAGAGGACATAAAGAAATCAGCAAATTATACGTGTAGCAATGCTAGAATTGGCTAGTTAAGGCATGAAGTGAAACCGTAATTTATTGTAGTTATAAATTGACGAATGAAGAAATGAAAAATGTTGGATATGTTAAAAAAAATATATAAAAATAAACCGTGTATAATATTTCAGCTTACATGAAAATCCTCTCAAGTTGATCCGAAATGCAAAATAGTTTTTTTTTTAGAGAGAATGGATTTCAAAATAAGCTCTACTCTCTATTGCGTATTGAGCTAGTTTTTAATTCGGTTGGGATTAAATTTTCTATATATAAATACTGTTATTTATATTAGTTTGAAGTTTACCATTGCGTATATCAGGTAAACACTACATCCCTTTGTTTTCATTATACAGGGTGACCCCCCCCAAAAAAAACAAAAAACAAAACAAAAGCTAAATGGAGGCCATCTAGAACATATGCTGTAGAACGGAGAAAAAAAAAAGGCCGAAGACCCTAATGTTTTGATGTGATGTTTTGAATATAATAAATTAGTTATGACCAAAGTTTCATTTCATTCGGGCAAAACACTAAGAAACGGGGCCTAATTAGAGCTGGGGCCCGTTTTTGGGGGTCACCCTATATATATATATATATATATATATATATATATATATATATATATATATATATATATATATATATTGTGTTTAATATATAATTATCCATTTTATAATGCCCATTGAATTTATAATTAGATTGGACTAAATTTGTGTTGTGCTTTTTATCTACTTTGGTAAATGAATGGGGGGGGGGACAAAATTCCTGTGCCTATTTTACAAATATGTTAATGGAATGTGCTCTGATGAACTCGTTGCACTTGTTCCCCCTCGACGTACATACAACCGACACACTCGCTTAGCAACAAAATCGCACCCTTTCACTGTTGAGCTCCCTAAATGCCAGAAAGCGTTCTAGTCTAATAATTTATTCCCTCGAACATCCAGATTTTGGAATTCCCTTCCTGCTACCTGCTTCCCTGACTGTACTTATATGCAGAAGTTTAAATGTAACGTAAACCAATGTCTTATTAATCCTTCCGAGGCATGGCCCCAAATAGTAGCCCCTTACGTCCAAGTGTCGATATGCCTTCTTAGGGATGAACGCGAATAAAAAAAAAAAATAATTTTGTGCTCCAGAATTTTTTTTTTTTTTTTGCATAGTCACCAGCATTCTTAATGCACATTCGCCAGCGATGAACTGTGCCTTGGTTGTAAAAGTCGGAACATGCTTTGTCACTTACAAAATAATAATAATAATAATAATAATAATAATAATAATAATAATAATAATAATAATAATAATAATAATAATAATAATATTAATAATAATAATAATAATAATAATAATAATAATATTAATAATAATAATAATAAGAAGAATATTGCAGCATTAAGAATTGATTATATAATGCTATAAAGTGATTTTTTAAATAAAATTCTTAATGCTACAATGTTTAAAGTTATAAATTTATCATATTTTTCAATAGAATATCTTGTCTTTTTCTTTTCCTGTTCAAAAAAAAAACTAGTCCTTACTTTTCCATGTTAAAGCTTAACCATATTCCTTTTCATGCTCGCATTTTTCTATTGCAATCCATGATTTTGCTAGGAGTTCAGTAAATTCACTTGTTCGTTGTTTAATTTCAGTCTTTTTTTTTTTTTTGCCCCCATCAACATAACATACACATATGTAAAACAATGTACGGCTCTCGTCTGCTTTCAATACCCCAAACTTATCTGACTTTCATTCTTTCATTCTCTCTGTTTCACTTGTTACTTCTCTTTTCGCGAGAACGGTGAATTAGTAGCAACAGTAGTCGCTGAAGCAACGTGGTTGCTATTGGAAACCAGTCATAAAAATGTCACTCACCTACTTCGGTTTTTTTTTTTTACGATTTTAAACACCAGTAAATTCATCATAACTTTTGTTTTACTGAACGAAAATTGATTTTTTTTTTACAAAATGTAGCTGAGAAGGTGATCTGTAATAATTGTTTGAAATCTGGTCGAAAAATGATTGCAGAGAACATACAACGGCTGTCGATGATGAAACAACTATAATCGTAAAGTAATTACTTGGATGCGGAAACCAACTCACATAAAATAGGAGAGCTTAAAAACCACGCGTTAGTTTGAATAGAAATTACTAATAGGTTGGTACAAAAATAATGTCGTATTTTTACGTTCAACTATGTATTAAAAAACGACATTATTTTTGCACCAATATCGTGGCTTCCTTTAGTCTTGACAGACTATGGATACCCACTGTAAGAGTGCCTGCGTGGTAAATTTGTGTGGCAAGAGTTGCGCAATCTCCAACCACGTCTCTCCTGCGTCAACATTGTTGAATACCAGTGGCAAGTTGAGGTGCAGGACGACTGGAAACAATGCCGAGATGAGCGGAGAGCACATACAGCGCCTAGAATTCCTAAATGGTCGCCCATTTGGTACTAGGCAGGCTCAACGTTGCTTAACTTCGGTGATCTGATGAGGACCGGTGTGGCAACATGATTATGCCGTATACCAACTACAATTACTAATTACCTTTATAATTTTTGTTTATTAATTATTTTTATTTATTAATCAAGCACATTTTCACTTTCATTATTATCATTGGCTGACAAGGAGCTTTCACACAGGTCATAAAGGATATCTTCTTAAAAAAAAAAACCTGTGGTGTTCCCTGAAAGCTGGGTGTCAACAAGTATCCCCCGTTTTCGAGGCTCTCCACATCTTCTGATAGCATTTGCAAATGAATTTGCATTATCGCAAAAACCGCTTACCATTGATTTCTGTCTAGCAGCGGCCATTGGTCTCCACTGGAATTTAAGTGCAATATGCCTCACCAAGGTCACAGCGGAGGTTTGGTCAGTGCTCTCTGCTCGGTCTTTCCATTCTCGTTGACCCTTCTCGGCTATTTTTCATCATTCTTTTTTTGGCGGCGGGGGGGGGGCAGTGATTAAGTAATGGGAGGGGATGGGGGGAATAGAAAAAGGAGATACGCATCCTCAATGTTCTTGATTTTATGTAATGCTTCTTAATGTTTTGTTTCTGCAGCAGTTTGTCTGGCCCGTGCATGTGATTCCGCATTCAAGGGTTTTCTTTATTATTATTATTATTATTATTATTATTATTATTATTATTATTAGTAGTAGTAGTAGTAGTAGTAGTATTCGTAGTAGTAGTAGTAGTATTCGTAGTAGTAGTAGTAGTACTACTAGTAGTTACACATGGACAAAATTTACAACCGTTGACTTCGAATAAATGCTTTATGCCAAATTACTAGTTGAATATAATTAAATTTGTGCTAAATTTTTAATTGTTATTAATCCTTAGCAGGTAATCGAACGGTTATCATACCACTTATTTCGGACACTTTTTCTATAACAAAGGCACGTACAAAATTTCAGAAAGATTAGCCCATTAGTTTCCGAAAAAAAGTGGACAGACAGTCTGACAGAGAGAAATATATTATAAATTTTAGACATAGATTTTTCGTATTATCAATCATTATTATTGTTCATGTATTGTTGTTATTGTTGTTTATTGATTATTATTATCATTATTGGTCATAAATTATTATTATCATTATTATTTCATCATTATTGTTCATTATTATTATCATTATTACTAATTAATTTTTATTATCATTATTGTTCATAAATTATTATTATCATTATTCATAAATTATTATTATTATTATTGTTCATTAATTATTATTATCATTATTATTAATTAATTATTGTTATCATTATTGTTCATTAATAATTATCATTATTGTTTAAAAATTATTATTATAATTATGATTCATTAATTATTATTATCATTATTATTCATTAATTATTATTATTATTGTTCATTAATTATAATCATTATTATTCATTAATTTTTATTATCATTATTATTCATTAATTATTATTATTGTTTATTAATTATTATTATTATTGTTCATTATTATAATCATTATTATTCATTAATTATTATTATCATTATTGTTCATTAATTATTATCATTATTGCTTATTAATTATTATTATCATTATTGTTCATTAATTATTATTATTATTTTTAATTAATTATTATTATTGTTCATTAATTATTATTATCATTATTGTTCATTATATATTATTATAATTATTGTTCATTAATTATTATTATGATTATTTTTCATAATTATCATTATAATTATTGTTCATTTATTATTATCATTATTGTTCATTAATTATTATTATCATTCTGTTCATTAATTAGTATTAACATTATTGTTAATTAATTATTATTATCATTATTGTTAATCGGTTATTATTATCATTATTGTTCATTGATTATCATTATCATTATTGTTCATCGATTATCATTATCATTATTGTTCATTAATTATTATGAACATTGGTGTTAATTAATTATTATTATCATTATTGTTCAATAATTATTATTATTTTTGTTCATAAATTATTATTATAATTTTTGTTGATTATTGATTATTATTATTATTGTAATTAATTATTATTATCATTTTGTTCATTAATTAGTATTATCATTATTGTTAATTAATTATTATTATCATTATTGTTCATCGATTATTATTATCATTATTGTTCATTAATTATTATTATCATTATTGTTCTTCGATTATTATGATCATTATTGTTCATTAATTATTATGAACATTGGTGTTAATTAATTATTATTATTATTGTTGTTCAATTATTATTATTATTATTGTTCATAAATTATTATTATCATTTTTGTTAATTATTGATTATTATAATTATTGTTCATTAATTATTATTATCAGTATTGTTCATTAATTATCATCATCATTATAATTCATTAATTATTGTTATTATTATTGTTCATTAATTATTATTATCATTATTGATAATTAATTATTATTATCATTATTATACATGAATCATTATTACCATTATTAATCATTACTTATTATGATCATTATAGTACATCGATTATTATTATTATTGGTCATTGATTATTATTATTATTATTGTTCATTAATTATTATTATCATTATTGTTCTATAATTATTGTTATTATTATTGTTCATTAATTATTATTATTATTATTATTGTTCATTATTATTATCATCATTATTGTTCATTAATTATTATCATCATTATTGTTCATTAATTATTATTATCATTATTGTTCAATAATTATTGTTATCATTATTGTTTATTAATTATTATTATTATTATTATTCATTATTATTATCATCATTATTGTTCATTAATTATTATCATCATTATTGTTCATTAATTATTTATATTATTGTTCATTAATTATTATTATCATGATTGTTCATTACTTATTATTATTATTGTTCATTAATTATTGTTATTATTGTATATTAATTATTATGATCATTATTGTTCATTAATTAGTATTATCATTATTGTTCATTATTATTATGATTATTGGTCATTAATTATTATTATCATTATTGTTCATTAATTATTATTATTATTATTGTTCATTAATTATTATGATCATTATTGTTCATTTATAAGTATTTTCATTATTGTCAATTATTATTATCATTATTGTGCATTCATTATTATAATCATTATTGTTCATTAGTTATTATTATTATTATTATTATTATTATTATTATTGTTAATTAATTATCATTATTTTTCATAATTATTATTTTACTTATTATTCATATATTATTATTTTCATTATTGTTAATTAATTGTTACTGTCATTATTGTTCATTTATTATTATCCTTACTGTATATTGATTATTATTATCGTTATTGTTCATTAATTATTATTATCATTGTTGTCCATTGATTATTATTATCATTATTGCTCATCGATTATTATTATCATTATTGTTCATTAATTATTATTATCATCATTATTCATTAATTATCATTATTATCATTATTATTATTGTTCCTTAATTATTATTATAATTAGTATTCATTAATTATTATTTTCATTAATATTCATTAATTATTATTTTCATTATTGTTAATCGATTATAATTATTATTATTGTTCATTTACTTTTATCATCATTATTATTCATTAATTATTATTATCATTAATGTTCAATAATTATTGTTATTTTTATTGTTCATTACTTATTATTATCATTATTGTTAATCGATTATTATTATCATTATTGTTCATTGATTATTATAATCATTATTGTTCATCGATTAATATTATAATTATTGTTCATCGATTATTATTATCATCATTGTTCATTGATTATTATTATCATTATTGTTCATTAATTATTATTTTCATTATTATTCATTAATTATTGTTATTATTATTGTTCAACAATTATTGTTATTATTATTGTTCATTATTATAATTATCTATATTGTTCATTAAGTATTATTATCATTATTGTTCATTATTATTATCATTGTTGTTTATTAATTATTATCATCATTATTGTTTATTTATTATTAATATTATTGTTCATTAATTATTATTATCATTAGTGTTCATTAATGTTTATTATCATTATTATTCGTTAATTAATATTATCATTATAGTTCATTAATTATTATTATTATTATTATTATTGTTCATTAATTATTATTATTGTTCATTAATTATTATTATTGCTCATTAATTATTATTATCATTATTGTTCATAAATTATTATTATCCTTATTGTTCATTACTATTATGATTATTGGACATTAATAATTATTATCATTATTGTTCATTAATTATCATTATTATTGTTCATTAATAATTATTATCATTTTTGTTCGTTAGTTACTATATTCATTATTGTTAATTATTATTATCATTATTGTTCATTGATTATTATTATCATTATAGTTCATCGATTAATCTTATCATTTTTGTTCATTAATTATTATTATCATCATTATTCATTAATGATGATTATTATTATTGTTCATGTATTATTATTATTATTATTGTTCCGTAATTATTATTATTAATATTATTCATTTATTATTATTATTATCATTATTTTTCATTAATTTTTATTATAATTATTGTTCATCGATTATTAGTATTATTATTGTTCATTAATTATTATCATTATGATTGTTCATGAATTAATCATTATTGTTCAATAATTATTGTTATTTTTATTGTTCATCGATTAATATTATAATTATTGTTCATCGATTATTATTATCATTATTGTTCATTAATTATTAATATAATTATTTTTAATTAATTATTATTATAATTATTGTTCACTGATTATTATTATCATTATTGTTCATTGATTATCATTATCATTATTTTTCAATAATTATTTTTATCATTAATGTTAATTGATTATTATTATCATTATAGTTTATTAATTATTATCATCATTATTGTTCATTAATTATTAATATTATTGTTCGTTAATTATTATTATCATCATTGTTCATTAATGTTTATAATCATTATTGTTCATTAATTATTATTGTTATTATGTTTCACTAATAATTAATTTTTTTGTTCATTAATTATTATTATCATTATTGTTCATTAACTATCATTATCATTTTTTTTTCATAATTATTATCATTATTGTTCATTAATTATCATTATCATTATTGTTCATCGATTATTATTATCATTATTGTTCATTGATTATTATAATCATTGTTGTTCATCGATTAATATTATAATTATTGTTCATCGATTATTATTATACATATTGTTCATTAATTATTATTATCATTTTGTTCATTAATTATTATTATAATTATTGTTCATTTATTATTATTATTATTGTTCATTGATGATTATTATCATTATTGTAAATTAAATATTATTAGCATGATTGTTCAATAATAATAATTATTATTATAGTTTTTAAATTATCATTATCATTATTGTTCATCGATTATGATTATCATTATTCTTCCTCAATTATTATCATTATTGTTCACTAATTATTATTATCATTATTGTTACTTGATTATTATCATCATTATTGTTCATTGATGATTATTATCATTATTGTAAATTAATTATTATTTTCATTATTGTCAAATTATTATTATTATCAATTTTATTAAATAATTATTAGTATGATTATTGTTCATAAATTATTATTATCATTATTGTTCATTAATTATTATTCACAGTATTGTTCATTATCATTATTGTAAACTAATAATTATTATCATTATTGTTAACTTATTATTATTATCATTATTATTGATTAATTAATTTTGTCATTATGGTTCATTAATTATTATTATAATTATTGTTCACTAATTATTATTATGATTACTGTTCATAAATTATTATTATCATTATTGTTCATTAATGTTTATTATCATTATCGTACATTAATTATTATCATCATTATTATTCATCGATTATTATTATCGTTATTGTTCATTGATTATTATTATCATTATTGTTAATTAATTATTATTATCATTATTGTTCACTAATTATGTATATCATTATTGTTAATTTATTTTTATTATCATTATTGTTCACTAATTATTATTATCATTATTGTGCATTAATTACTATTATCATTATTGCTCAATAAATATTATTATCATTATTGTTCACTAATTATTGTTATCATTATTGTTCACTAATTATTATTATCATTATTGTTCACTAATTATTATTATCATTATTGTTCACTAATTATTATTATCATTATTGTTCACTAATTATTATTATCATTATTGTTCACTAATTATTATTATCATTATTGTTCACTAATAATTATCACGATTGTTGTTCATTAATTATTATTATCATTATTGTTCACTAATTATTATCATCATTTTTTTATTAATTATTATTATCATTATATTCATTGATTATTCTTATCATGTTTGTTCACTAATTATTATTATCATTATGTTTCACTAATTATTATTATCATTATTGTTCACTAATTATTATTGTCATTATTGTTCATTAATTATTATTATCATTATTTTTCATTAATTATTATTATCATTATTGTTCACTAATTCTTCTTATTATTGTTCATTAATTATGTTTATCATTATTGTTCACTAATTATTTTTATAATTATTGTTTATTAATTATTATTATCATTATTGTTCACTAATTATTATTATCATTATTGTTCATTAATTATTATTATTATTATTGTTCACTAGTTATTATTATCATTATTGGTCATTAATTATGTTTATCATTATCGTGCACTAATTATTTTTACCATTATTGTTCATTCATTATCATTATCATTGTGGTTCAATAATTATATCATTATTATTAATTAATTATTATTATCATTATTGTTCACTAATAATTATCACGATTGTTGTTCATTAATTATTATTATCATTATTGTTCACTAATTATTATCATCATTTTTTTTATTAATTATTATTATCATTATATTCATTGATTATTCTTATCATGTTTGTTCACTAATTATTATTATCATTATGTTTCACTAATTATTACTATCATTATTGTTCACTAATTATTATTGTCATTATTGTTCATTAATTATTATTATCATTATTTTTCATTAATTATTATTATCATTATTGTTCACTAATTCTTCTTATTATTGTTCATTAATTATGCTTATCATTATTGTTCACTAATTATTTTTATAATTATTGTTTATTAATTATTATTATCATTTTTGTTCATTTTTTATTATTATCATCATTGTTCATTAATTATGTTTATCATTATTGTTCCTTGATAATTATTATCATTATTGTTAATTTTATTATTATCATTTTTGTTCAATAATTATTATCATTATGTTTCAATTATTATTATTATTGTTCATTAATTTTTATTATCCTTCTTGTTCAATAATAAGTGTTATTATTGTTCCCTAATAATTATTATCATTATTGTTCAATAATTATTATCAGTATTTTTGATTAATTATTATTATCATTATTTTTCATTAATTCTGATTATCATTATTATTTATTAATTATTTTTATCATTATTTTTCATTAATTATTATTATTATCATGATTGTTCAGTAAGTATTATTATCATTATTGTTCATTAATTATTATTATCATTATTGTTCCTTAATCATTATTATCATTATTATTCATTAATTATCATTATCATTGTTGTTCATTAATTATTATTATCATTATTGTTCATTAATTATTATTATCATTATTTTTCGTTAATTATTATTATCATTATTGTTCATTAATTATTATTATCATTGTTGGCCATTAATTATTATTATCATTATTGTTCATGAAGTATTATTATCATTATTGTTCATTAATTATTATTATCATTATTTTTCAATTATTATTTTCATTATTTTTCATTTGTTATTATCATTATTGTTCATCGATTATTATTATTATCATTATTGTTCATTAATTATTATTGTGATGATTTGTGTGTGTTCCATGTGCTTGCCCCTTAATTACAAAAGCGTTTATCTAAGTAAAAATTTAGAAGATGTCGGCCAATGCAAACATGATAAAAATGAAAATCTAATTGCAAAATACGGAATTAAAGTTTGGCTCGCAACGATTTCAAACAAAACAGAACGAGGAATAAAGATTAAAGTCGTAGATGAACAAAATTAATTGACAAAAATGACAACGTGAATAACGCGAAACTTCGAAAGGAAATTCTAAATACACAAATGGAAATAAATTAATGAAAAGATCGAAAATAGAGGCACACCATTGTAGAAAATAAATAGATTCCACTTATTTATTTCATATTTCTATCCAAGACGGCGGTCATGTGACAGCAATTCGTTTGGTATTGACAAGAATATACGAGGTGCCTTTAATAAGTTTGCAGACTTTTAATTCGTATGGACACTTTTATTTATAGTACACACATGAAACTCTAGTCCTTTTGGAAGTAATCTCCTCCGGCTGCAATGCACTTGTCGATCCATTCAAACAATATCTGGCCGGCCCCATGGAAGTCGTTTTCTGTGACCGTGATATTGACCCTCATTACAGCCTCTTTCATCTGCTCAATTGTCTCATAACGATAGCCTCTGAGGGTTTTTTTGAGCTTAGGAAATAACCAAAAGTCGCAATGTTAGAGAATGGACCAAGAGAGAGAGAGAGAGAGAGAGAGAGAGAGAGAGACAGAGAGAGGGAGAGAGAGAGAGAGAGAGAGGGGGGGAGGTGTTTAAATCATATAGTTAGACACGTAGACCGGAAGTCAAGATCAGCTGATTGGATTGCGTGAGAGTCACGTGATCAGGTTAGCTGAATCGTGGAGATTTGGTTGGGACTTGGAAGAGAGCGGACGGCTTCGCCGTTGTCTCCTCACCTCGCTGGAGAGGGGGGGGGAAGAACGCTGACGTGGTAGAATTAAGACCTAGAAAAAGAAACCACACAGGCCAAATTCACTTTCCATTCTTCTGCGATCGATCTGGAAGGTGAATAAAAAACTGTAGAACCAATTTCTTGTTTTGGAGTGAAATAAATCTTCGTCCCCAAAAACAGGTACCAGTCTCCCTCCCAGACGAGATGTTCCAGATGGACCAACAAAATGGCAGAAGATATGTTCAAAATGCATGTCACACACATAACGACATAAACTTTGATAAGATAATCAAACACTCAATCCTTTATGATACAACAACGTAACAATCCTTTATGATACGACAATACAACAATAAAAAGAAATGTTTCGACGACTCTATGGAAGGCGAAGAACTGTCTGGATGCCCATCTTGGTCAAATAGTCTGTGACAAAGATGAAGCCGTGGACTGGTGCATTCACGCAAATCTTCCGCATCTTCAGTTCCTTGCGAATAATTGCGTCTACAGTTCTCACACTGACATCAATCTGTGCACTTATTGTTTCTATAGACACACGACGGTTATTATACATGAAATTCTTTATTTGGCCAATCAACTCTGACTTCCTTATCCCTTTCACTCCTCTCATCATCCCTCACAGACTATCTTACATCATTACTGTATCATGTTGTCTCACCATCTACGAGGTGCATTCAATAAGTTTCCAGACCTTTTTCGTACGGGTATTTGATACTGTCGTAGACTCTTGAAAATTTAATATGTTATTGCTATTCATCTTATGAAACCAAATTTTATAATTTCAAGTTTAAATGATCAGCTACACCAGGAATTAGAATACATCCTTCTAAAACCCGATTGTCAATTTGGTGAATTTCAAAACTGCAATCTGGACGTGAGGACATTTAGAAGAACGATTCTGTTTTAAACCTGCAAAAAATACTACTGAAACTACGGAATACTTCAGGCTGCTTTTTGGACCATCTTGCATGAGTTGAGCATCAGTTTTTAAGTGGCATAAGAGATTCAAGGAAGGCAGTGAGTCTGTGAAGGATAATGAGAGGCGTGGGAGGAGTAAGGAAGTCAGAACACCAGAGTTAATTGGCCAAATAAAGAATTTCATGTATAATAACCGTCGTGTGTCTATAGAGACAATAAGTGCACAGTTTGATGTCAGTGTGGGAACGGTACACGCAATTATTCGCGAGGAACTGAAGATGCGGAAGATTTTGCGTGAAGTTGTCTCAACGGTGCTTGGAGAAGATCAGAAAGAAAGATGTTGTCATAACAGCAAAGAGATAGTTAAAATGATTAATTCCACTCCCAGAGTTTTGGATGCTCTGGTGACCTGCAATGAAAGCTGAGTCAACTACTATGACCCAGGAACCAAGTCAGGCTCTCCCTGACTCAAGAAGGCCAGGCAGAACAAATCCACCCAGAAACTTATGATGATCCCGTTTTTTACAGCAAAGGCATGATCTCCACGCACTGGGATCTAGACAGTCAACAAGGAATACTGTGTTGAGGTTTTAAGGGAGTTCAGGAAGAGATTCCGTCGGAAGAGGCCAGCAATCTTCAAATCGGGCCAGTGGCAATCTCACCAAAATGTACCAATCCACAACTCCATCCTTGTCATAGAATATTTGACCAAGATGGGCACCAAGATAGTTCCTCACCCTCCCTACAGCCCAGACCTTGTTCTCTGTGACTTTTTGATTACCTCCTAAGCTCAAGGAAAACATTAGAGGCTCTCGTTATGAGATGACTCAGGAGATGAAAGCGGCTGTAACGAAGGTCATTGATACACTAACACAAGATGACTTCCATGGTGCCTTCCAGAAGTTGTTGGGATGTTTCAATAGGTGCATCGCAGCCGGAGAAGATTACTCCATGTGTACTCTATCAAAAGTGCCGATACGAAAAAGTCTGGAAACTTATTGAAAGGACCTTGTACCTAACACTCATTAATTTTTATCCTGGAGTTTCCGTCTGGCCTTGATAAGAGGTGAAACTCAAATAAAAATGTTGATATGGCGTACCACAACAGAAACCGATGTATTTGAACGAATTTATTTTATTTTTTCATGAGAGAAATGTTTCGTTTTACATTTTGAAATTGTTAAACGATTTAAAGTCCGAATAAAAGTTTCCATTTTCCACCAAACTTTATTTAGCCCCCCCCCCTCTACCAACCTCACGCCTCTCTACCCTTATCAAAGACAACTCGTGACCAGATAAACTTCTTCGTCCGCTTACCCTTTCACTCTCCACCCCCATCCCAACAAACAGAAGCAGATCTCACCTCGAACGGAGTGATCGCGCGAAACTTAATTTCTCGTTTGATTTCGTTTGATTTCTCCGAGGCTGAAAATTATTTTTATTTATTTTTTTTTTTTTTTTACTTTTATTATTTGGTTTTATTCATTTAAGCCACTGACGAACAGATTTTAGCGCCAGTCCCCGTCTTCACACCCAAAACAACTGCATAAATTGTAAGAATTAAAACACCACCGACAAAGCGAGAGATTGTAGGTCCGTTACGAACGCAATGATTAAATCAGTTTTGATAATGTTTTGATTACTGTTAATTCTTGCCCGTAATCAGGTTCCACTTCTGACGCACATCTCCTCCATCAGCCATGCTTTCTCAGCATCTCTCCCCCCCTCCGATCCCCAGTCAAGCCAGCCCGTTTCCTAACCGTCCTTCGCCATCTGACTATCGAATACATATCAACCAATGAAACGCTCCGCGGTGGCGCAACCACCGGAGCTCATCTACGAAAACTTCGCTACACTAACGAAAAAGGCTCACAGCGCGTAATTCTTCAAGTTGGTCTTTGATTGCGTTAAACGGTTTACAAGAAAACACAAATAAATATAAATAACCAAAACAATCTACCAAAGAAAATGAAGTTATTAAACACAATCGCTTTACTGAAATTCGCTTCGATTTCGCGTCTCTGCAGTTCAGAATTTGTTAAAAGCAATTTAAAATTTAGTGAAAAGAACCTCGCCGGTGTTTCTCGATCCCCTCTTCGTATACGGCACCGCCACCTCCATTTTTCTAACTCCCCTGGGGCGATGAATCAGTATGTCTTTAAAACACGATACGAATTTTGAAATGATCAGAAAGCTTTTACGGTCTAATTTACAGGCAGATGCAACGAATTATTTCCCGATCGACAGATTTTTCTTTGCAAGTTAGGATGTCTGTTCGATGGTGCCCGGGGGGGGGGTAGTAAGGGGATTGATTTTGTTGACCTTTTTTTTCCGTTTATACAAGTTGATTCCGAAGCAAAATTCCACCCTTACGTTGTCGTCTCTCCTGTTTCGATCGTTTTGATTTTTAGTCTTTTATGTATCTCTAACCGCACACTATAAAATACCGAATGGCCTTGCGTCAGGTTACTTGGATCTAAATATTGGACGTTTAAAAAAGAGGTTAGTGCTAAATGTGTAACCACTGCGAACAGCCGGTACGGGATGAGTAATGATTAACTCTAGGACAACAGCATATTCTTTTCATTGTTTTGACCCTCGAGTGTGTATCCGTCGATATATTATATGCTTCTATATAGAGTGATGTGATTCTCGGTTGATTAACTGTGTGTAACTGTGTCGGATATATACTCGAGAGTCAAAACTATTAAAAGAATATGCTATTGTCATAGCCTAGTAATAATTTAAAAAAAAATCAATGGGTGGTTATTGAAAAAAGTGCGAACAAACGTTAGAAAACAAAGAAGTCATGCCAGAGATTTGTGTTATGTCTTTCGTATCTTCCAGTATCAGCCAGTGACGGTCAGAAAAGCATCCCCGGAGAAGACCAAGAAACAGAAACAAAAAGGTATGGTGACTTTATCGAAATACATATATACACACATACCAGAAGGGACATGACAACATTTTTTACGAAAAAACACTCGTCTCGCTGAAACCACTGTCAATAATCCCCCCACTCTTTATCTGTGAAAAAAGCCTAAACGTAGATTCCATGAATAAAGGTTCTTTCTTAGAACTGTACGCCTGTGTAACTTTCTTCCGTTTGCCTGTTTTCCAGCTGATTACAATCTGATTGTCTTCAAGTCCAACGTAAACAAATTCTTGATGAATCGCCTACTTAAGTAATCCAATTTACCAAAGTTCCACTACTAACGATTACTACAGTATTATCCCATCGACTACTTTACACTAAATAAGCATTATCCTCGAGTAGCCCTCTAGCCCTGATAAGTGGTTACTCCTATGTAAAAACACCCCACATCGATAGACATACATAGACAGATTATCACGGCGCACATATTAAATAAAAGACTCACGTACAAATACAGATAATAATAATAATAATAATAATAATAATAATAATAATAATAATAATAATAATAATAACAACAACAACAACACGGAAGATATATAAGAATGACAAAAGATGGGATTAATGAAAACACTTGGATATGGCTGCGAAAAGGACACATAAACCGAGAAACTGAATTCCCAATAGTTGCATCACAAGATAACTAGATAAAAACAAACTACATCAAAGCAAAGATCGACAAAACACAAGAAAACAGCAAATGCAGACTTTGTGGACAAATAGACGAGACGATAAACCATATAATAAGTGAATGCAGCAAACTGGCCCAAAAGGAATATAAGAACGGACACGACCAAGTGGGAAGGGTAGTACACTGGGAATTATGCAAACAGCTACATCTCGAACGCACAGACAAGTGGTACAAACATAAGCCGGCAACTGTATTTGAAAACGAGAATCACAAAGTCATATGGGACATGGACATACAAACTGATAAACCCATCTAAGCAAGAAGACCGGATGTCGTAATAATTAACAAAAAAGAAAAGTCTTGTCAAATCGTAGACTTTGTTATTCCAGCTGACCACAGGGTGAATATAAAAAAGGAGAAACGGAGCAAATACACAGAACTAGCTAGAGAGCTGAAAGTGATATGCAAGATGAAGAAAATCAAAATAATACCTATAATAATAGGAGCACGAGGAACAATCCCGAAAAAGTTTTTAAAAAGAATGGGAGAAATTGGAATCAAAGGAATGACTGGAAAAATACAACGAACAACAATAATGAAAACAGCTGAAATATTAATGAAAAACCCTTTAATGTGGAAACTAATACATAGGAGCAACAAGCGCGGGTCAGACTAACTGCTGCAAAGGCAAAACACGAAAGACTACCTGAAACCAAGGACACTGAAGCCGCATATCTATAAGTTCTTTAACCACAACCTCATCCCAAGTCTCCCATTGCCATATCACTGCCCCCCCCCCAAAAAAAAGAGTGAAACCAAGTAACCAAGTAGAGTTAAGGAGGAAGAAAAGACCGAGGAACTGACCAGGCCTCTGCCGGATAAGTGCGCAGAGAACTGGGACCTTGGGGAGGCTTATTGCCACTCAAATTTCAGTGAAGAGCAATAGCCGCTACTAACGAGAAATCAATGGCAAGCAGCTGTTGCGATAATGCAAATATATTTGCAAATGTTACTGAAAGAATTGGAGAGTACTGGAACCTTGGGAGACTTGTTGTCACTCAGCTTCCAGGGGACACCACAGGCTGTTGCCAAGGAGAGATCTTTGATGACCTGTGTGAAAGCTCCTTGTAAGCCGCCAATAATAATAATAATAATAATAATAATAATAATAATAATAATAATAATAATAATGATAATGATAATAATAATAATAATAATCATAATCATAATCATAATCATAATCATAATATTAATAATAATAATAATGATAATAATAATGATAATAATAATAATAATAATAATAATAATAATAATAATAATAATAATAATATTCACCAGATAGAAAACCTCCTCCTTCAGAACATAACAATATAAAAAAATATATTACAATATTAAAATGTATTTTTTCGATGTTGATGTTTCTCGAGACCAACCGATCTACAACGGACGCAATACGTTTTCACGCTTTGTTTCCCTCCCTCCCTTCCCTCATTCTTTAACATTTCTCTTTTGGTGGCCTTCAACTACAGACCTTCTTTAAAAGTTTCTGCTCGTTTTTTTTATTTGCTTGCTTTTTTTTTTCTTTTATCGGATTATTTTTGATAAAACATTATCTTTCACGTAAACAAACTCGGCAAATTGTATTATTTTAAGAATTTTTTTTAATGGTTTGGGATGCTTCCTTTGGCCCCTTTGAAAATATTTATTCATGTCTAGATTAGAGGATTTGGGACGCTAAAACCGACGCCGTTTCAAACATTAACAACAACAACAACAACACCATTAAAATACTGAATAATCTATTTTTGTGTTGTCGTCCTAGTCTTTTTTTATGTTTTAACATTACAAAACAATAAATAAATAAATACATAAATAAATTCTACGATAATTGCCGAAAACTTGTTAATTTTCATTAAACAAAACATCCGAGAAATCGTAATAAAAGAAAAAAAAAGGAACTACTTTTTTTTTTTCACAACAAAATATTTGTCACTTCTGCACTATTAGGACGAGAGTCGGAAATCGTAATACTGAATTTCACATAAATTTTTTTCACGTAATTTTTCCGTTTCGTTTTAAACAAGATGGCGACAATTTTTCACCTCTTGCAACGATTAAAGTTGTTTTTTGTTTAATAATTAAGTAATATTCAGGTAATTCCGACTGCATAAGTTAGAAGCTGCCATTGTAACTTATTAGAATTGATAAAACAATCAGTTGAAAACATCCGAGGAATCATAATAAAAGAAACAAGCGGGTACTTTTTTTTTCAACAAAATACACGGCGCTTCTACACTATTGGGACGAGATTTCGGAAATCGTAAAACTGAATTTCACATGAAAACAATTGTATCTACGTGTTTCACTCTATTTTTATGATGATTATATCCAAAAAATCATGAAAATCGATAAGGTATAAAATTATTTATTAAAATAAAAATTAGAATTTGATGAAAGCGGTCGCATGACACAGGAGAGTTCAAAATGGAGGTGAAATGTCGTTTCGTTTTAAACAAGATGGCGACAATTTTCCACCTGCTACCACGATTAAAGTTTTTTTTTTTTTTTAATAATTCAGTAATATTCAGGAAATTCCGACTGCATAATTTGGAGGCTACCACTGTAACTTATTAGAATTGACAAAAAAAAAAATCAGTTGAAACCATTGTTTTTTTTATCTGAAAACTCAATTTATCGACTACAAAATCTCGTTCCAACAGTGTAGAAGCGCAAAATATTTTTCAACAAGATGGCGACAATTTTCCACCTGCTACCACGATTAAAGTTTTTTTTTTTTTTAATAATTCAGTAATATTCAGGAAATTCCGACTGCATAATTTGGAGGCTACCACTGTAACTTATTAGAATTGACAAAAAAAAAATCAGTTAAAACGATTGTTTTTTTTTATCTGAAAACTCAATTTATCAACTAAAAAATCTCGTCCCAACAGTGTAGAAGCGCAAAATATTTTTCAACAAGATGGCGACAATTTTCCACCTGCTACCACGATTAAAGTTTTTTTTTTTTTTTTTAATAATTCAGTAATATTCAGGAAATTCCGACAGCATAATCTGGAGGCTACCACTGTAACTTATTAGAATTGACAAATAAAAAAAAATCAGTTGAAACCATTGTTTTTTTTTTTCTGAAAACTCAATTTATCGACTAAAAAATCTCGTTCCAACAGTGTAGAAGCGCAAAATATTTTTCAACAAGATGGCGACAATTTTTCACCTGCTACCACGATTAAAGTTTTTTTTTTTTTTTAATAATTCAGTAATATTCAGGAAATTCCGACAGCATAATTTGGAGGCTACCACTGTAACTTATTAGAATTGACAAATAAAAAAAAATCAGTTGAAACCATTGTTTTTTTTTCTGAAAACTCAATTTATCGACTAAAAAATCTCGTCCCAACAGTGTAGAAGCGCAAAATATTTTTCAACTACTTCATTTATTGTAACAAATTCATAACATTAATAAAAACTTTAATTTTTAAAAATAAAAAAAAATAAAAATAAGGAAGCGCGATGATACTTGCAGAGGAATTAAATCAGAAACTGATTTTTAAATGAAATATGTTCATTTACTTTTATGTATGTATACCATGCAATTTTTTTCTCCACATATACTTATTTACATATTCTTTTAAACACATTTATTTACACACATTTTCACAGTAATGAATGAATACGGAATATCCGTAAACTGTTTTTTATAAATATGTCTACTTAGTTTTATGAATGTATCGCATATAATTTATTTTTAAACTAAATACGTTCAGCTAGGTATATTTTTTATTTACCATACTAACGTGATAGGATGCATTAAAATATTTGGCATTAAAAACATAAACATTTATTTTATAAAACAAGTTTGTGGATATTCTCATTTATCATATTTGAAATCAATATTTTTCTTCCAAAATGTGCAAAAATAAGCATATTTATTTGTATAAAAAACGGTGCATGTTTATAATTCGACTTATTAAAAAAAAACAGAAATACAGAAAAATCTTTATGATATACGTACTCATCAGTGAACGAAATGGTTATGTTCCAAAAAATACGTAAATTGATCAAGTATGGCATTTTACTAAGAAAATAAAAATTTACGACTTTTAGCGATTTCACGACTAAACTATTGTACATAAGAGTGGTTGCACTTCAAATTGAGTCATCTCCCCCTTATTTGATCGAATTTCATTGGGACCAAAACACTACACACCGCGTAAAATTTGATTTGCTTGAAAAAAAAAGCTTGATCAAATTACGTGTTTTTTTTTGTTCTTTTTTAAAATAATTTCCTCTTCGTTTCGTTACTGGTACGTACTTTAATCAAACTTTTCTGCAGTTTCTTTACTTTTTATGGCCACCATAAGTGAAATTCTGAACTTGCACACAAAAATAACAAAAATCACCCCCCCAAAAAAACAACAACAACAACAACAACAACAACAACAACAACAACAGTGTCAAACTCTTTTTTTAGGACTTAGAGCATTTTTTCATTCTTTTCTCATTATTTGGATGAATTATTATTGATCTCCCACTTAATATTGTTGGTTTACTAAATAATGTTTTTCATTTTGATTTTAACAGATTTACAGATGTTTTTTCTGGGAGAGGCCCAAGCATCTGACCATAGCTCCGTAATGGTTTCAGTTGGATTTAACGACAGACGTTCTTTAAAAAGTTTTCTTTTAATTTTTTCCACCGCCTTATTATCGATAAGCGACAAAGCTTTCATGCAAAAACATAAAATAAATAAAATAAAATAAATAAAATCGATCAAATTTAATAATAATTTTTTTTTTAAGTGGAGGCTTACATACATGTTCGAAGTTAAAACAAATCCCCCATATTTTACCCTTTTGTCTTTTGAAAACATCAAAAGTTTACAATTTTTGTTGTTTTTGACTTGAGTTGAAATGCCCGAAGAATATCAGACTTATGTCGTCGAACTGGTAGAATATAAGCAGTGCGACGTGTAGTTGCCAATCAAACTTGGAAATAACAGCCATCAGCGAACAAACATAGAACGATTCCAACGATAATGTCATTTCAATTGCATTTTCCAGTTCGATTGGCGTTTGCAATCACCATCAAAAAAGCCCAGGGACGATTTTTACAATTGTGTGACTTACATCTACACACTGATTGCTTCTCACAGACGTGACGTGTTCCACATCGGCAAACCAGAAAATCTTTACCTCTATCCATAATATTGAGAATTTAAGCATATACGAAACATGGATTTTCTCTTTTTTTCATTTAACCAAACTAAGCTACAGCAACGCGTGGGCGCGTGCAGCTAGAATGTATATAAGAACACAATTAAAGACTGCAAATTATACTTGACATGATTTTATTATCCGACGAGATACTCAAATAAGAAATTTTAATATTTCTTTAATGTAAGATGTTTCAAAGAAATCCGTTCTTCTCATTGGATGAAATACATTAGCGAATAAATATAATAGTGAAGCTATGAATTTACTGGTACTAGCATAAACTGAAACAGCGTTATATAGAAACTAGTGATAAACACAGTAAAAGGAAATTCTAACATCCTTTATTTGAGTATCCTGTCGAACAATAAATTCATGTAAAGTATAATTTACAGTTTTAAATTGTGTTCAATGACAAGTTCTATTTCCTATCTTGTTTGAGATTTATATTTGGTTGGGATTACTATAATAATAATAATAATAATAATAATAATAATAATAATAATCTTTTTTCACAGTGATCACCACTTATCAAGGCCCGGAAGCCACTCAGGGATAAGGGTTATTGCAAGTACATTACATTAGTGTGGAGATTTGATGAAGTATTTACTTAAGGGGGCGGTTCATTAGGAATTTGTTAACATTGGACTTGAAGACATCCAAGTTGTAGTCCGGTGGGAAGCAGGCAGACGGAACAGAGTTCCACAGGCGTGCAGTTCTAAGAACGAAGCTTTGTTCATGGAATCCACGTTTTTATTTAGGCGCAGATAAAGAGTGGGGGAAATTTTTAATCGAGTTTTTATTCTGGAGATATTTCATGTTGAGGTTTTGGGATTTGTGGAATAGGTCGGCATACTTGGTTAGAGCAGTACAGAGAGAGAAAGTAAGAGAGAAAAAGACAGGAAATTTTTTTTTGTAGCACACGAAAGGGTAAAGCTTTAATAATAATAATAATAATAATAATAATAATAATAATAATAATAATAATAATAATAATAACAACAACTTTGCTGTCCCAGCTGACCACAGGGCGAGTATGAAAGAAAAGGAGAAACGAAGCAAACACACAGAACTAGCCAGAGAGTTAAAAGGGATTTGAATGATGAAGAAAATTAAAATAGTACCGATAATAGTAGGGACACTAGGAACAATTCCGAAAAACTTTGTAAAAAGAATGACAGAAATTGGAATCAGAGGAATAGCTGCAAAAATACAACGACTAACGATAATGAAAACGGCTGAAATATTAAGGGAAACCCTTAAATGCGGAGAATAATACAAGAAGACAATATAACGAATAAGCGTTACAGGGAATGAAGAACACCGAAGCTGCAGATCTACAAGTTCTACCCCCCCCCATCGTGAATCTCTCCATTGTTCCTCCCAATAGAAAAGTGATACCAAAGAGCCGAGAAGAGTCAAGGAGGATGAAAAGACCGAGGAGGGAGCACTGGCCAGACCTCCGCTGGACAAGCGCGAAGAGAACTGGGATCTTGGCGCCACTCAAATTCCAGTATAAACCAATGACCACTGCCAGCGAGAAATCAATGGTAAGATGCTGTTGCGATAATGCAAATTTATTTGCAAATGCTATCGAAGGAGGTGGAGAGAGCTGGACGTCTGGAAAGACTTGTTGTCACTCAGCTTCCAGAGAACACCACAGGTCTCCAATCAGATCGTTTATTGACTTGTGTGAAAGCTCCATATGAGCCAATAATAATAATAATAATAATAATAATAATAATAATAATAATAATAATAATAATAATTCTTATTTCGTTTATGAACGTCTCTCTGGAAAGGGATGGGATTCATTTCCAGATGATTTCCCTTAATCCCGGCTTCAAACCAGGAGCTTCAAGGGTTTTCCTAAGGATGTTGGTGGTACCTATAATTGCAGAGGTTTGAAGGACACCTAAAACATCGGGGATTTGTAGTTTTTTCAATTATCCTTCCAGACGACTTGATACTACTCCTAGTGTACCAACTACGACCGGGATTATTTGTGTTTTAACCCCGTGTATACGTCTTATCTCCAAGGCCAATGGAGCATAATTGCTCCACTTCTCACTCACATTCCTCTCACAGGGTACTGAGAAGTCTACAATCTGTCAGTTTTTTGACACCTTGTCAATGACGACCAAATCTGGACGATTATGTTCCAATTGTTTGGTCGTTATGACACGTTTGTCCCACCATACCTCTACCTTGCCATCCTCATTTGTTTTCACTTCATCAGGCACCTCCTCAAACCATTTTCCCGCACACTTCACTCCAACCCTCTTAAACACCTCCCAATATATCCGGAGTCCCATGCGATCATGTCTTTTGCGGTACTCTCTCTGGGCCAGTCCAATACACCCTGCTGCGAGGTGCGCAATTGACTCTGAGATCTTACTACAAATCCGGCATTCTGCAGCAATTTCCTCTCCTATAACGACTTTTTTGAACAATCATCTTTAAAAAAATTTTTTTTTCTTCTTTTGAAGATTGTAATGCTGGGTATGGGGCAGTCAAACCAGTTGCCAACAATGCCCCGCTTTTTTATTGAAACCAACCGAGAGCTCTTTTTAGTATCCTCGCTGTTCCCTTAAGTGCAATTGTCTGAATCTCTTTTGCACTTGGTTCACCAGGAATATTAGTTAGATAGGACTTCAGGTTCTTCTTCATAAGTCCTGTGGCACCTATGATAACTGGTATGATTGATATCCCCTTTAGGTTCCAGTTTCTTTTCATATCATACATGAGACCTTGGTATTTGGTCTGTTTCTCTCTTTCAGCTCCGTTCAGACCGCCATCATAAGGAACACTCATTTCAATCAAGGTTGCAACTCTCTCGGACTTATTCCATATAACTATGTCAGGTTTCACAGCAGCATTTTCAAGGTAGGTGGCTGTAGGGATTACATGATCGTAATGTATGGTATATAAGTCATTTCCAACAATGCCTGCTCTTGTGCTGCACAAAGAAAAGCTTCAGTACTCTTAACCAGATACCCAGCTTTAAGCCATTGCCATGATCTTTCATCAGCCACTTCTGTTATATCCTGGAAGAACCTGCCATGCATTTTCTTCCTAGCTAGTTCTCCTGCCCTTTCTCTATCCATACGTTTCACATAATCAGCTTTGGTCTCACATACCTCCACTTCATTGGCCACAACCTTAAGCATCCACTTCCCACTTCTAACCACATGCTCTTTCAACGACATCTCCTCGGTTCTAACACAATCTTTTACACTTTTCAATCCTCTCCCACCGTCTTTCCTCTTTTGATACAGCCTTGCTACGCTACTTCGAATGTGAAATATACCAAACATTGCTAAAACTTATATTGTTTTGATATCCATGGCATGCAAATCCTTGTCAGACCATTCTAAAATTCCCGCACTGTATCTCAAAACACTGACTGCCCATGCATTTACTGCTTTCATTAGATTTCCTCCATACAGTTTCGACTTTTCAATTAGTTCACTCTTCTAAGATACTCCTTCCTGACTTTTTCTTCATTTCTCTGTTCATGATGCCTGCACCCTCCAGCACTCCTAAATACTTATATCCCGTATCTTCTATTTCTTTCATGATTTCTCCATTTGGCAGCACTATTCCATTCGAATGAACCTTTTCTCCTCTTTTCATCACCAGCACCGCACATTTACTAATCCCAAACTCCATCCCAATGTCTCCTGAGTATGTCCCCATAAGTTCTACCAGCCTCTCAATTTCCTTTTCATTTCTACCGAATATTTTCAAATCATCCATAAACAGTAGATGGTTGAGGCGTCTGTCACCAGATCCAAAGTTATACCCCAGTTTTTCTCTCTTCAAGAGGATGCCCAGTGGCATCATTATCATTACAATAATAATAATAATAATAATAATAATAATAATAATAATAATAATAATAATAATATAAATGAAATATAGATATATATATTTATATAGGTTTTAAGTTTACAGAAGCTTTTGGCTTGTAAACTTAATTACTTCTTGATTACACACACACACACACACACATATATATATATATGTGTGTGTGTGCGTGTGTGTGTGTGTGTACCAAGTTAAGGGTATTTAAGAGGGGGAACTCGTGAATTAAAACGACCTTATGAAGAGTGCTCAATATAAAAGAGCAAAATATATTATTTTTATTGATATAGACAAATATTACATAGTCGCTACACTGAACACGCTAATGTTTCGGACAATTGGTTGGTAAGAATCCAAAGTCCTCGTAATAAAGCTTATGTGCCACTGAAGGCGTCTGGTTCTCAAATGGAAGAGATGAAATATATTTTTTTTATAAAAATAAAACGTTAAATTTACAAGAGAAGGGTGGTAGGTTAAGTGACATTTTAGACTTCTGACATAAAAAGCTATAGGAGGAAAGAGAACGTCAAGATTTAACAGGATGAAAAGGAGGAATAAAAAGGGAAAGAAAAGGGAACACGAAAAAGAAAAGGAAAAGAAAGAGAAAAAAAGAAAGAACAGAGTAACAGAAAAAAAGGGGTTAGCATGATTACAATTTCATAAGAAATGGGAGAGGGGGAACACATTCGAAAGCATCTATGTATAAGGGGAGGTAAAGTGTCAAACACATGAGTTTTGAGGAAACACTTAGAAAAGGTCGGCTCAAGGGGTGGCACAGTCAGGCACACACACAACTCACAGACAGACAGACAGACAGACACACACACACACACACACACACACACACACCTATATGCGTATCAGTAACTTAGCCGAAGGAACACACATATTTATGCACGTGCGTATATATATATATATATATATATATATATATATATATATATATATATATTTGTATATGTAAAAATGAGAATGTATCAGATTAAATTAATATAACCTTAAAAAAACTGTATGCGGAGATAATTAGGTTTCATTTTCTTAATCATAAGTCATATTTACCACGATTTAATTAAAAATTAAAATTTCTAGTAATAGAAATAAAAATCCAAAAACGAAATAAAAAATAAAAATAAAAAATATATAATAAATAAAAATATATTAAAAGATTATAAAATAATAAAGTAAATAATAATAATAATAATAATAATAATAATAATAATAATAATAATAATAATAATAATAATAATAATAATAATATAAATTATTATAAGAAAATTTAGAGAAATAACCTAAATGGTTCAGAAAATGTATTACATTATAAAAAGACGAAGTATGAATATAAATTAAGAAATAAGTCCATAAGGCAATAAAGAAAATAAGGAAAACATAAGTACAAATATACATAGTAATATTAATCATATAAAGAAAATCATAAAGTAAAAAAAAAACATTGGAGAATAAATTAGTAAATAGCAGAGCCATAGTAATAGCTAATAAAAACAAATATAAAAATGAATATTAAAAATATAGATAATATTTAGGAAATAATAAAAATATGGTAAATACTAAGTAGAAAATAAACTGCATATACCGATATATATATATATATATATATATATATATAATTATTTTTTTTACTATAATAATTAAATACCTACAGACACTAGTGTTTCATCCTTTCGGGATTCTTCAGTGCAGGGTGTCACAATTACTACCAGTCGAACGATCCGAACCCCGCGACACGAGACATCTCTGGCTCGATTAGCGGAGGCCGTATCCATTCGGCTACCATTAATCGTGTGAAATAGCGTTGAATTTTTTAAACATTTTAATTTAAATGTTCATTACGTCAGACAGACAGTGATCAAGTCGTTATACGACGATCTACGCATAAGAGCTAAATTGACCGACTTTTATTCAACAGAAAGTGCTCAACGATAAGAAACGTATTTCTTAAAGGGGCTGTCATAATTATTTTTTTTACTATAATAATTAAATACCTACAGACACTAGTGTTTCATCCTTTCGGGATTCTTCAGTGCAGGGTGTCACAATTACTACCAGTCGAACGATCCGAACCCCGCGACACGAGACATCTCTGGCTCGATTAGCGGAGGCCGTATCCATTCGGCTACCATTAATCGTGTGAAATAGCGTTGAATTTTTTAAACATTTTAATTTAAATGTTCATTACGTCAGACAGACAGTGATCAAGTCGTTATACGACGATCTACGCATAAGAGCTAAATTGACCGACTTTTATTCAACAGAAAGTGCTCAACGATAAGAAACGTATTTCTTAAAGGGGCTGTCATAATTATTTTTTTTACTATAATAATTAAATACCTACAGACACTAGTGTTTCATCCTTTCGGGATTCTTCAGTGCAGGGTGTCAAAAATTAAAATACAGTAATTAAGGGTTTAGTTACTATATCTTATAGGATTTCATTGACTAGTTAATTAATTAATTAATTAATTAATTAATTAGGGTCAAATGAGAGCTACGTGTGTCGATCTATGCAATTAAAATAAAGAATAAAGGTTATAAGAAAAAATATTAGTGCGTGAAAGAATAAAAATAGAGAATAAACGTAAAAAATAAATAATATTAATTGAAATAAAAATAGAATCTTTTGGCGAGAGCTGAAAGGTGAAAAGGGATGCTGACTAGTGTTAAGATGGTGTTATATGGCAACGAGATAATTGGGCAGGTTTGGTACAGGTGGGATACAATCTAGTAAAGGTAGAAAAATGTAGATGAGGGTTAGGGTTAGGGTTAGGGTAAAACAATAGAAAAATACATGGTATATACTGACAGGAAAATAAAGTACAGCAATGATAATAGTAATAATAATTATAGTACTAGTCATAATAACAATACTAATATTATTAATCAAAAGTAAGGATTAGTAATGATAATAGTAATAACTATAATAACAACTATAAAATAATAAAATGATAACAGTAAAGATAGTGGTGATAAAGTCCCTTGAAATATAAAGAATACATTAGAAGCCAAAATAAAATAATAAACGCATTCACTGATGGACAGGAAGACATGTTTGAAATTCAGCGATGTCTATGCAACAAATTCGAAAGAAATTATAATACAAGAATTCAAATAAAAATATTAATGATAACTAGGACTCGGACAACAGCATATTCTTTTCATTGTTTTGACTCTTGAGTGTGCATCAGTTGATAACGTATATGCTTTTATATAGCGTGATGTGGTGGTTCTCGGTTGATTAACTCGGTCTGACTGTGTCGGATATATACGCGAGACTCAGAACAACGAAAAGAATATTCTGTTGCCATAGCCCTAATGATAACACACGAAGGATAATGACACCCACAAATAAAGTAGAAATTAGAGTTTTCCCGCCAAATATCTCGGGGAACGAAAGACAATGGCGTTGCTGAATTTCGCGAGTAGATTTGATCACCGATATCAGAGCCGAAACGTATAGAGATTCTCAGAAGTGGCTGATTATAAACGAGGCGCGCCACGAGAAAAGGGCGGTACTCGCTTGCTGATTTTATGTCGCATATTTTTGTATTATTATTATTATTATTATTATTATTATTATTATTATTATTATTATTATTATTAAGGACGAAAAGAATATATTCAATTTTTGAAAATTAACTGGAATACTTATAATGAAAAAACAAAACAAAACAAAAAAAAAAAAAACGAAAATTAGGAAGTAATTTTTTACTGCTGAAAACAACAATTTCGTCCCTAACAATACGGTTTAACTCTGTTAGTTTTATATGTAGGGGAAATATTCTCGAGAAAAAAACATAAACAAATAAGTAAATTAATGCAAGAATACGAAAATGAGCGATTCAGATATGGAGAGGACATAGTTATTTAAAAACGAAAAAAATAAAATAAAAACACAAAAAGAAAAAATAATAAAAAAATATACAAAATAATAAAAAAAGAAATCTAGAATTAAATCAAGTGAAAAAACCCCAACAAAACGAAATCGTTGCGCTTTCTGCAATTGTAAGACGTGCATTAAAGGCGGGTCTGCGAAATTATTCGAAAATAACATTTTACGGCAAATCAGGGTTAAAGGAAAAGTCGAATTGATTATTGCCGTTGATTGCATAGTGGTGATAGCACGAAAAGCGAAAAGATTTGGAAGAAACGGAGAAACTGATAGAAATCAGAGAAAAAGTAATTGAACCACTTTGATTTTGTTTTTAATTTCTTCTACATTGTCTGTGTGCCGTCTGTCTGTCTGTCTGTCTATCTCTATCTATCTCTAAGCGACAACTTTTATTTTTTATTTATACATCTCTGTCTATTTTTCTTTTTTCTCTTTCTTTCTTTCTCCCTCATTCTGTTAATCTCTTTCTTCATATATATATATATATATATATATATATATATATATATATATATATATATATATATGTGTGTGTGTGTGTGTGTATGTGTGTGTGTGTATATATAGAGAGAGATAGACAGACAGACAGAGCTAAATAAGAAGTGGTCGCACCTCTCCTCCTTCTCTCTCCCTCTAAATAAATAAATAAATAAATTACAAAGAAAAATGCGAGCATGGAAAGTAATATGGTTAAGATTAAGCTTAGAAAAGTAAAAGGGCTAGTTGTTAAATCTTGAAAAGAATAAGACAAGATATTTTAGTAAAAAATATACTAAATTCATAACTTAAAATATTGCAGCATTAAGAATTAAAAAAAAAGTTATAAATTTATTATATTTTTTACTAAAATATCTTTTGTTTTTCTTTTTCAGTTTTAACAACCAGTCCTTTTATTTTTCTAAGCTTAATCTTAACCCTATTACTTTTAATGCTCGCATTTTTCTATATAATCCATGATTTTCCAGACTTTACTTTGTAAATAATATTTTCTTTTTTGTGTACAATGTCATACGAATTGCCATTTTTCATAACAAATATCACCAACTTCTTAAATTGACTAAATAAAAAATTAAATAAAGACGTAATTTAGTAAATAAACAGAAAGAAGGGACATAAAAAGAGAGAAACCGAATAAACGGGCGACGTCATAATAAAAATATCATCGATCCTAGCACGGCAAAGAGAGTCACTTTTGTTAACTATCTCTATATAACCCAAATAAGATGACATGCGAGCGATATTTCCACTATGATTTATATAGCGAGATTAGATACAGCGATTGTGTGAGTGAGTGAGTGAGTGAGTGTGTGTGTGTGTGTGTGTGTGAGAGAGAGAGAGAGAGAGAGAGAGAGGGGATGTAGAAGAAAGAGATTGGTTCAGTTGCACACACTCTCTCTATATATATAGTCATCCACATACAGTACTGTTTCGCTATATCACAGTGGCTAGACAAGCAACTACCACAAGATAGGATTGAAACCTGACTGCCCGCACTTCTAACCGTTGCGCTATTAGGTTGCTGCTATCCGAGTAGTGACTTAACAATGTTTTGACATTGCCCAAATGCCTAAGCGCAATTTGTTTATACAAAGAGCATCGCTTAATATGCTAATAGCAGTTTGTATATCACTTCTCAAAATGCTCAACCCAAGATAGAGAGGATTATAGTCATCCACATACAGTACTGCTTCGCTGTATCACAGCTAATAAGTACGGCTAGATAAGCAGATATATATATGTATATATATTATATATGTATGTATACATATATATATATATATATATATATATATATATATATATATATATATATGTATATGTATATATATAGCTCAACAACTATATGATGAGACACCTCCGGCAGATTTTAAATGTCAAGTGGTATGACTTTGTCAGCAACAGGGAGATCCTATCACAAGTCAACCCCCAAAGTATGTATGACCTGCTCATCCGGAAAAACCTGAGATGGGCCGGGCACGTAAACAGAATGGAGAACTCCCGACTACCAAAACAGATACTATTTTCACAACTGGAGGATGGGGTACGAGGCATAGACATACCTAAGCTCAGGTATCGTGACAACGTCAAACGAAATCTAAAGGACAGGTTGATCCCTACTGGAAGCTGTCAGACCCTCAGTCGCGACCGTGACAAGTGGAGAATGATGGTTCATAGGAAGTCGTCTTCGGACACGAAGGACAGCACATTACGATGATGATGACGAGGATGATGATGATATATATATATATATATATATATATATATATATATATATATATATAATTGAAACACGGCAGTGCTTGAATCTATGGTTAAGTGTTAGTTTTAGTCATTTAGAATTGCTTTAAAACTTCACCGCTCACTCATCTTGCGAAAAAATTTCAAACAAATTTTACAGTTCATAGGTCATCTTCGCAGCTATATTTTGAAATAAAAATTTTCAATTTTAGTTCATCAAAACAAAAGTTATAATAAAATTTCTGGTGTTCCAAAGTCCTCAGAATTGTTAAGGAGCGTGAGAGACGGTTTCTTCTGATTGGCTGTTGGTTACCGTTGCAACTTTTTCGCCATCGACACCTTCATGAATCATAGCGGAAATATTGTTCGCATGCCATCTTATTTGAAGTTATATAAAGAGAGTTAACAAGAGTGACGCTTTTTGCCGTGCTAGGGCTGATAAAATTTTGATTACAACTTCGCCCATTAATTCTGGTTCTCTCTTATTTTATGTGATTTTTTTTCTGTTTATTTACTAAATTACGTCTTTTATTGAATTTTTTTATTTAGTCAATTTAAGAAGTTGGTGACATTTTTTAATAAAAAATAACAATTCGTATGATATTGAACACAAAAAGGAAAATATTATTTCAAAGTAAAGCCTGGAAAAGTCATGAATTACACAGAAAAATGCGAGCATTAAAAGTAATATGGTTTAGATTAATCTTAAAAAAATAAAAGGACTAGTTATTTAAACTGGAAAAGGAAACGACAAGATATTTTAGTAAAAAATATAATAAACTTATAACTTAAAATATTGCAGCATTAAAAATTTTTATATAATGAAAAATTGAATAAAAAAACGCATACATCTGTGAAATTTAGACAACTAGACCCAGTTGTTTCTCTCTCTCTCCTCCTCCTCTCTCCCTTTCACACACAGAGACAAAGTGTCTTTTATATATAAGTAGAGGTTACTAGGAATTTGCAAAACAATAATTCTTCTCGGCGGAAATAATAAAAGAAATGTTAATTTTAAGATGTCTGTGATGAAGCTGTTTGTTTGATGAGAGTAATTTAGGTCGTTCCAGCAGGGGGTCGTCGACGTAGTTTGCTTGTTTAAACATTTATGCCACTAGTCATGAACGGGTCGGACTCGATGAGCGATGGACGAGGACGATCCTGGAGGAGGTCGAAAATAAATCATGTTAGTGTATTTATTTGTTGAGTAATCGAAGCGAGAGAGAGAAAAAAAGTGACGAAAAATTTTCGAAAAAAAAAAAAAAACAAAAGTTTAAGTAAAAATGAAAGAAGCGATAATATAAAAATAATTGTCTATGATAGAATATAATTGATACGAGGGGAAAAGTGATAGAAAAACATGCCAGAATGATTAATTAAAAGAAATAAATAAATAAAAAGTCGTATTGGGAGAAATAAAGACAACGAGAAAGAGACAAGAATGAAAAAGAGAGAATGGATAAAAGAAAGAAAAAAGAGAAAGAAAGAAAATAAGGAACGACAGAGCAAGTGAAAGAAAACAAAAAGAACGAGTCAAATACAAAAGAAAAAACAACGGAATAAAACAGAAAGAAAAAGAAAAAGAAAAAGAAAAAAAAAAAAGAAAAAGAAAAAGATAAATGAAAAAGAAAAAGAAAAAGAAAAAGAAAAAGAAAAAAAAAAAAAAAAAAAGAAAAAGAAAAAGAAAAAGAAAAAAAAAGAAAAAGAAAAAGAAAAAAAAAAAAAAGAAAAAGAAAAAGAAAAAGAAAAAGATAAATGGAAAAAAAAAAGAAACAAGTAGGATGAGCTTTAAATAAGTTTTCAGACATTTTTGTGCAAACATTTAAAATTTTTGTAAACCCTTGAAAATTCAGTATGAGATGACTGACCAGATTTTAGGATTTCAGGTTCAAATGAACAGCTACAGCAGGAATTCAACTACACCCTACTAAAGCCTGATTGTCGCGGCTGGTTAATTTAAAAAATGCAGCCTAAACATGGAGACACTCCAAAAGAGCGATATGTAATAAAATTATGTCTTAAACTTTGAAAAAAAAAAGCCACAGAAACGTATGGAATGCTTTAGACTGCTTTTGGACCATCTTGTACGAATCGAGCATCAGATTTTGAGTGACATCAGAAATTTAAGATTACAAGCTTTCTGAATATACCTGATGCGTTCTTTTTAATATCCTTAATAGTTCTCGAGATATTCGATTTCAAAATGTGTCCGAGACTTTTGTAATACCCTGTATAACCCTAACCCTAACCCCATATAATAGTTGTAATTTAAAATCACAATTCTTTTTTTTCCAAATAATATTTTGTAAAGCACAATGAGACATTGGACGCATTTCAGCTAAAAATGATTTCTCTGAACACCTAATGCCTCGACAGCCATTACACATTGATTTGATGACATAAATCTTTTCTGTCACCAACAAAAGTGCACCAATTACTTTTTAGAAGGAAACGTAATGAAGGAAATGACCCATAAACGCAGACACTTATACTAAACACGGTTAACATTTTGCACCGAAAATCGACTTACGAAAAATAATCGTTGTTTTAATTATTTAACGATTAAAAACTAACAGAAATACCCGGTTTCGCCCGGGGGACTACCCATAACAATAAAATATCGGTAAATAACGGAAATTTGAAAAATAATTTATTCGAATTATTCGGTCGTAAAATGTGCGATTATTGCTCACAATGAAAAAAAAAAAAGCCAGTGAAATGACAACGCGATGCGTTTTTATGGCAAATAAATGGAATCTGGTGGCACGTTTCACTTGAATCAATAAAACTTTCAAAATTTCGCTGCTTGGCGGGCAACTCTCATTCGTAAATTTAAATAAAGAATTTTTTTTTACAAGTGATTCACCACTTATAAAGGCCCGAAAACCATCCGAGGATAAGGGTTAAGACAATTGCACAGCGACCGGTATTGAGGGAAATTGGGTAGTGTTTGATTATTTTTAATGGGGGGGGGGCGGTTCAACAAGTACCTGTTCACATTGGATTTGAAGACGGCTATATTGTAGTTTACTGGAAAGCAAGCTCACCGTACAGAGTTCCACAGGCGGGCAGTTCTATGAAAGAAACTTTGTTCTTGGAATTTGCGTTTAGATTTGGGCAAAGGAAGGGGACGGGGGAACTTTTACGCTTTAGAGTGTCGGTTCGTGTGTGTGTGTAGGGGGTGTTACATTGATAAAACACAGGAGAATTCAAAAGGGAAGTAATTTTCCGTTTTGATTTAAACAAGATTGCGGAAATGTTTTACCTGCGTATTAGCTAATACGCAGGTAAAACCTTTCCGCAATCTTGTTTAAATCAAAACGGAAAATTACTTCCCTTTTGGAATTCTCCTGCGTTTTACGATCGTTTTGATCAAATTCTATTTTTTTAAAAAATTTTCTTTAATAAATAATTCTCTACCTCATCAATTTTCATAATTTTTTGATATAATCATCTTAAGAATACGTGGGATATGTAGATACCATTGCTTTCATGTGAAATCCAATTTTACGATTTCGGAAATTTCCTCCCAATAGTGCAGAAGCTCCGATTCTGTAAATATATTTAAAATGATATCATCACAGCATTTTCATAGCACACACACATAATGCCTAAAGGATAGAACTTGAATGCCTACGCCCTTATTGACGGAACGTATATATATATATATATATATATATATATATATATATATATATATATATATATATATATATATATATATATATATGTAAAGGGGATATTATTAAAAGAAAGATAAAATGTGCGTACAGGCTGAATTAAGAAAAAAATTATCTTTCTTTTAATATTATTCCCTTTTCCTTGTACCTATTTATGAATTATTCCACGGATTTCTGCCTTTTGGATTAAAGTTTTTTTTTTTTTTACAATTCACTAATATTCGGGTAATTTCGATCGCATAATTTGGAAGCTACTATTATAACTTGCTTTAGGAGTTATATATATATATATATATATATATATATATATATATATATATATATATATTTTTTGAAAACAAAAAAAATCAGTTGAAACCATTGCTTTTTATCTGAAAACTCCATTTATCGACTACAAAATCTCGTCCCAATTCTGTAGAAGCACCACAGAATCCTGATCTAAGAAGTAGTAGGGCCTTCTGCCTGAATCTGTATCCATAAATGTATCTCGATTTTTAAAAAAATAGCCAATTAAACGTGGTATCATAAATTATAATGAATATTAAGATGATTTTTTGGTTGGTTAGTTGTTTTTGTTTTACGGCATATCAACCCTTTTCGGATTATTTAATGCCGAATCCCAAGATTTTGAAAATTTTTTTTTTAATAGAATATATTTGTTGTTTTCACGTCGGATTCTATTTAACCCATAGTTGGGACCCTAACAGGTACTACCACTCCGGGTCAGAGTGGACCTGAGAGCAATGGTAATTAAAGGGTAGTTACACACTCCCCAAATGCCACAAGCTAGGGCCTCACCACTGGATATAGTTTAAGGTCATATCCAGGACCCCCATTGAGGGACTTTTACCCTCTGCAGGGGGCAGTCGGCGTATTCTAATGCCCCACCGACAGGGCCAAGATGATTTTTACTCGTTCTTGTAATGATCTGATTACGTACAGAAAAACCAAATTAAAACCAAATTAAAGGATAAAATACATTTATTACTGGAACGATCTTACAAGGCCGCCATTTTATATATAGGAGACAATCAGGGTAGAAATTGAAGTCACAAAAACTATATATTGGTATATATAGAATGATTCATAATTTAATAAGGACATACATACATTTACTTAAGGGAAAAAGGGGACATTAAGATGCTTCTCATCAGAAGAGTAGAGAAGTTGCTAGGTAACATAATAGGGATGTGTTGTCTAGCGAGGGATTCATCAGGAACGAAATAAATAAATAAAATTATTGATATTGTTTGGGGGGGGGCTATATTGAATTATAAGATAAAGGAGGAGCGTATTATATAATGTGTAAGGTAAAAAGATACTTAGGGTGTCTATCATAGTTTTAAATAATGTGGGTAGTTCATGTGTTTAAACTCAAGGGGAAGATATAGAGTAGGTTTGGCTGGTGGTTCTATTTTATCCGTATGTAATATATGTAATATCTATATAGGGTTAACATGGCGAGGGGGTTTACGTTAAAAGGTATTTTATCAACAGTAGTAACCAAGATCACAACAGCACTATGAGAAGGTGGATATTTTTAGGCGTAATATTATGAACATGAATTAAAGCGGGGGGATATATGCTAAATAGGATTTTAACAAATGTAACGGTTATCACAACATTACTTATAAAAGGACTATGGCTTATGGCGTAATGTTATGAGATCAATGAAAGTTGAGAGATGGATTATATGGGGAGTCATGTACTAACGTTTTAATTTAGTAAGATAGGGGAAGACCCGACGGTGAATTAAGATGGTAAGTTAGGAGGGGTATGGGGTAGGTAGTTGTAAAAATATGATAAGAATTTTCAGAAGATAATATATAGTAATAGTCCTAAGGGTTGCGCTGCTACTTGGTGTAAAGAGGGGGGATATAAGGAAAAAGTATAAAGATAGGGGAGTAAATAAATAGAGGTTATGGTTAGGTTTAGGGTTAGGCAAAAATAATTATGATGTGACGATTAGCGTGGTGGATTAATAGGAAAAGAATTAGTTAATTAGAGACAGAGTTGAAAAAATAGGATACATGCACACAAAAGTAAGACACGAAGGTATAAAGTATATATAGGGGTAGCCAGCAAAACAGAAAGTCCTGTGAATCAAAGAATATCCCGATAGAGACAAGTCTCTAGGACAGGGAAAATGCATGTAGATATAGTCCGGTATTGCTTGGACACAAGGGCCAGTAACGAAAGTTATTTATGAACAAACAACATATAAAGAAGAACTTATGTGCAGGTTCGTATTTAACGAGACTGTGTTTTCCTTGTATGGAGATTCGATGAAGTGTGTTATTGATGGCAGTGAGAAAGATTTGCAGATTTAAATCGAGTTCGGCTTTGAAGTAGATATGAAGAATGAGAAAATTACCTCTTTTTAAACAAGGATGAGGAAAGAACCGGGAAGTTCGATTGTTCCAAGGTGGGTTTTAGTATTTCCGCGTTTGTCGTATGTTGTCCTTATTATATGATACCGTAGGTTTTCCTTGGTACACGACGCCCCATGTAATCCACCACACAACTTCCATTAACCTCATAACATTACGCCATAAGCCATAGTCCTTTTATAAGTAATGTTGTGATAACCGTTACATTTGTTAAAATCCTACTTAACATATATCCCTCGCTTTAATTCATATTCATAATATTACGCCTAAAAATATCCACCTTCTCATAGTGCTGTTGTGATCTTGGTTACTTCTGTTGATAAAATACCTTTTAACGTAAACCCCCTCCTCATTCTAACCCTCTATAGATACCACAAATCTTACATACGGATAAAATAGAGCCATCTCCCAAACCATCGCTATCTCTTCTCCTTGACTTTAAACACATGAACTACCCACATTATTTAAAACTATGATAGACACCCTATATAATACACCCCTCCTCTATCTTAGAGTTCAATATAGTTCGCCTAAACAACATCAATTATTTACTTATTTCGTTCCTGCTAAATCTCTCGCTAGACGTCACATCCCCATTATGTTACCTAACATCTTCTCTACTCTTCTGATGAGAAGCATTAGGTTTCGATATGCCTTAGTAAAAATAGTACCCTTTATCCCCCAAGTAAATGTATGTATACCCGTATTTAATAAAGTAATCATTCTATATATACCAATATATATTTTTGTGACTTCATTTTCCACCCTTATTGTCTCATATATATATATATATATATATATATATATATATATATATATATATATATATATATATATATATATATATATATACTAGTATTTCGGCCCGGCGTTGCCCGATTGTTTGGATGTGTCTGTTGAGCAAAAACAAGAAAAAAAAGTGGGAGAAGGAAGGCAGGCTCGAACCCGTACCGCGAAGTAGGAAAAGAACGGGGAAAAACGCTGATGCCTTTGCTCTTACGACCACCGCCAGACGGGAAGTAACTTATGCTAAAATTAAAGCTAGATAATCGAAAGGAGAGGATGACTTTCAAAAATGTCGGCGAAAAAGCGACCCCCCCCTCTGGAAAAGTTCCCTGTTGAAGGTAAAGATATTAATGTTTTTAACCAATTTTTCGATACCTGTTGTCTGAAACGTCGAACTTTAAAACGATACTGATCTTGGTAAAATCCGTCGCCTCTATCGAAAGTTTTAGGCACACATGCAAATATACATACATGCATACATGTATTTATTGGTAACTAAAAATTTTCCACCTAAACCGCTTAAAAAGCTTGCCCTATCTCTGAATACCCTTTATGTAAATTTTCAAATGTTTAGACCAGAAAGTGTCTGAGTAATTTAGTTGAAACCGCAGAGGTCAAATTTTTTTAACTTTGACCCCTATTATGACCCCTTAACATTTATTGTCGGGGGCTCAAATCAAGTTATTAAGTTAGATTCATGTTCAAGGAAACTATATCTAACATCTTAGCCAAATTTCTGGTCGAAAACGAATTACACAGATTTTCCAAAATCTCAGTACCATGTATATCAAATTTCGAGTTTGTAGACTTTAAATTTACAGAGTTATTGCGTAAGGAAATGTAGACACACAGACACACACGCACAGACACGTTCACTTTTATATATATACTAGAATGGGTGCCCGGCGTTGCCCGGGTGTTTTGAGGTGTATGCTGAGCAAGAAAAAAAAAGGTCAATTTTTTAACTTGAACTTCTATTATGACCCCTTAAAATTTATGGTTTGGGGCTCAAATCAAGTTATTAAGTTAGATCCATGTCCAAGGAACCTATATTTAAAATTTCACGTGTTTAGACCCCTAATTGTCGGAGGAGTTTGGTAGAGTTCTGAAAGGTCAAGTCATTGAAATTTGACCACTTAATCGCCAAATTTCTGTCCGAAAACCAATCACATCGAGTTTCCCAAATCTCAGTACCGTGTATATCAAATTTCGAGCCTGTAGACTTAATATTGACAGAGCTATTGCGTAGGGAAATGTACACAGACACACAGACACACAGACACAAACACTGACACTTTCACTTTTATAGATATATAGATATAGTAATATTGCGGTTTATCTCCAGTATCCTTATACAAGTCTGTGACATTTTTCATCTGTATTGACGACCAACACTGACGGAAACCCCACGATGTCATTACACCATCTTTGGACAGAAGAGATTCTAGCCAGAAGACAAAGAAAATATGGTTTGGTGTCACATACGGCTCAAAAGTGACATCTTCTTTTATTGAATTTTTTTTTTTTACATTGCGGCGTGGGTGATCGGGAGATCCTATTTATTAAAAAGAGTATAGAAGGTGATAACATTCTACGAACATTAAATTAGCGTATCAATAATGCAATCTAGATATTAATTTCATGTCCGTAGTATGTCATTACCTTCTATTCTCATTTTTCTTTAATAAATATGATCTCCTGTTCAAATAATTTTTAATCTGGGAATCGTGACACACGTACGTACGTTGAAGTATTACGGTATTAATATATAGATGATGATAATGATTCTTCATCTTTTTCTTCTTCTACTTCTTCTTCTTCTTCTTCTTCTTCTTATTCTTCTTCTTCTTCTTCTTATTATTATTATTATTATTAGTAGTAGTAGTAGTAATAGTATTTGTTTCCTATTTTTCTTTTTTTTACAATAAAACAAATCAGTATATTCGGTTGGTGCAAAAATAATGTCGTTTTTTGACATGAAGTTGGACGTTCAAACCGACATTATTTTTGCACCAACCTAATAATAACAACCTAAAACTTTATATTTATAAAAATATATGAACATTTTTTATTGAAAGAAGGCAGAAAATGGTAAGTTTTTTTTTATTTTTAAATGATTATGTAGAAACCCATTCTTAACATGGGGGCTGGCTCTGTTGACTATTCTGTTCCTATGTCTTCTTATTTTGCATAGCAATGGTCGATTGTAGTCGATTATAAAGATTTCAAATGGCATTAACGACGAGCAAATACAAATCGGGCTTCTTAAAAAAAAAAACAAAAACAAAGGAAAAAAAGAAGAAAACAAAAACAAAACCTTGTTTCATAATTTTCAATCAATTTGAGAAAAAACATAGAACGATATCTACCCTCATAATCTATGCCCCCCTCCCTTCCAGAGCGTACTTTTTACATTTCGTAAAATATATGCGGATATTACAGCGTGATTTTACATATATTTGACATTTGTTAAAAAGTATGAAATCTCTTGATTAAAATGTTTAACAGAATTAGTAATTGTATCGGAATCGTAAAAAATTTTGGTATCGTCCTACCACTAATATATATATATATATATATATATATATATATATATATATATATATATATATATATATATATATATATATATATTAGTGGTAGGACGATATATATATTAGTGGTAGGACGATATATATATATATATATATATATATATATATATATATATATATATATATATATGAGATGCAGTTTGCTTGAAGCACTGTATTTCATCATCATCATATCTATGAATCCAAAGATTCTATTGTTAGCAATGGTTTCCCCGATATTTTTTTGTCAGAATAATTTCTGAAAGACATTCGGGTATGGGAAGCAATGCATGAAGTTTGTCAACATCCCAACCGAGACTGAGTTTGTGGAGAGAGCTGGATTCGAACTTAAAACATCCAGTTCGTCAGCCGTGTCATTTACTACTTGATCCAGGTAATCTTCCAGCATTTTGTGTGATATGTATTTGGGAAAATATTAGAAGGACATCACTAGGGCTATGAAAACAGAATATTTTCATTGTTTTGACTCTTAAGTATATATCCGACACAGTTAGACACAGTTAATCAACCGAGAATCACATCACTCTATATAAAAGCATATAAGATATTAACGGATACGCACCCGAGAGTCAAAACAATGAAAAGAATATGTTGTTATCCTAATGTAAGAAATGGAATGTTGTTGGTGATGAATAGGAAAGACAAAAAAAAAAGAGACTTTGTAGAAATTCGTATACAAATAAATCTCACTTGAAAAGTCAAACTTTTACACATGATCTAATGTGTGCGACCGTGTTCCATAATATATTTCGAGGAAAATCCTCTTTTTCCAGGGACCGACTATTTACATGATAGTTGTACGTTCGAACTCTGCTCTGGAGAATTGTGATGCAGCGACTGACTACTATTTTAAGTCCCGTCCCTAGGTAGAGCACTGTCGTAAATGATCTCGCCCGTTGTTAGTTGGCATAAAGATAAGCTCTTTGTTTGCAAATAAACAAACAAATCGAACACTGTAAATAGCGGCGGTCATATGTTTAAATAAATAAACATTCGAGAACGTCCTTTGCGGACACCGATCCCTGGGGCCATCAAACTGCCGGCTATGTATCTATGCTCAAACTCATATTCCGTAAAGGTGCTTTTCTAGCAGCACTGAACAGCTGTGGTACAACGAAACAGTCTGTCTGTAAATGGCTATTATCTATATATCTATAAAAGTGAACGTGTCAGTGTGTGTGTGTGTGTGTGTGTGTGTGTGTGTGTGAGTGTGCGCGCGTCTGTGTATCTGTGTACATTTCCCTATGCAATAACTTTGTCAATTTTAAGTCTACAGACTCGAAATTTTATATACACAGTACTGAGATTTAGAAAAATCTTTGTAATTCGTTTTCAACCAGAAATTTGGCTGTTAAGGAGTCCAAGTTCAACGATTTGACCTTTGAGAACTCTACTCAACTCCTCCGACAATTTTGGGTATAAACAATTGAAATTTGAGATATAGGTTCCTTGGACATGGATCTAACTTAATAACTTGATTTGAGCCCAAAACAATAAATTTTAAGGGGTCATAATAGGGGTCAAAGTGAAAAAAATTGACCTCTGCGGTCTCTACAAAATTACTTAGACTATTTCTGGTCTAAACATTTGAAATTTTACATAAAGGGCATTCAGAGATAGGGCAAGCTTTTTAATCGGTTTGGGTCGAAAATTTTAGCTATCAATAGATAAATGTATGTATGTACGTTTGCATATCTGCCTAAAACTTTCGACAGAGGCGACGGATTTTCACAAGATCAGTATTGTTTGAAGCTCGACCCCTCAGACGAAAAATACCAAAAAATTGGCTAAAAACATTAATATCTTCACCCTCAACTGGACACTTTTCTACAGGAAGGGGGTCACTTTTTTCACCGATATTTTCAAAAGTCATCCCCTCTTTTCGATTGTCTAGCCTTAATTTTAATATACGTCACTTCCGGTTTGACGGTGGTCATAACAGCAAAGACGTCACGTTTTTTCCAGTTCTTTTCCTGCTTCACGGTACGGGTTCGAGCCTGCCTTCCTACTACCACTTTTTCTTTTTGCTCAACACATACCTCCGCCGGGCTGAAATGCTAGTATATATATATATATATATATATATATATATATATATATATATATATATATATATATATATATATCGTATATTTCGATGTATAAGACGACACTTAAAGTTAAAAAACCATCTTTCAAAAACCAATATTTCATAAGATACCGGGAGTTGCAATCTCTAGCCTAGGCTAAACAAACATGGTTTCGTGATTTAGCAGTCGTCTTATACAACCGATATATGATAAATTTATCAAAATTTGCTTTAAGCTTGTACCTCGTCTTATCCTACGGTTTCCTTAAAATAATTATATTTTTAATCATTTTTTTTTCAAATAAATCAGGAGAGATCACATTTCAGACATCGAATACAATACAATATATATTTCATATATGTATGTGTGGAAATTTCATATGTAGTGTTTTAAATGTTTGTATGAATGTGTGGGCGTTTCATATATAGTGTTTTAAATGTTTGTATGTGTGTGTGGGCGTTTCATATAATATTGATACGATGGAATCTAAACTTCTATGCATTTATATCTAACACGTCACTAAATTGATACCGGACCAAGTTTTCGATAGCAGCTAGTAGTCGTTGAGAACAGATCTTTGGAATAGGATGAGTGTTGGAGGGATTCTCAAAGTGAACATTAGCTCGTTAATGTTACGTGGTTCCCCGCTCGATAACAAATGCCGACCCCAACGTAGTTTCCGTGATCTTCTCCGCCTTCGTTTCTCTTCTGGCTGTGTCGTCGTTTCTCACATTGGCGACTGCTGATGGAGGAGAGCGTACGGGTCCACAAGTATAAAGAAATAAAATAAAACAAAACAAAAAAAGCACAAACTCCAATACATTCTGCAAATACCACTTGCACCATGTATGTATGTATGTATGTATGTATGTATGTATGTATGTATGCATGCATGACTGAACGAATGAACCCTTTTTCCGGGGTGAACGGCCAACTAGTACCGTGTGTTTGTGTGTATGTATGTGTGTTTTGGGGTGGAGAGGGCTCCCGTAAGCTGTGGTGAAGGCAACCTTTCTAGGAGAAGCAAATCTCTGATGAAAAAAAAACATTAAGTGGGAGACCAGTGCCAGCATTAAGCTGGTCTGCAGTTTAACTTGTTGCTGGCTATCTTGCTCTATCTTGTTGCTGGATCTCAACATTTTGAACCGAGAGAGAGACTTAGCTGTCACATCATCTGTGTATAGATACTCCCTCAGGCATTTGTCTATAAAAATGGTCCTGTGGCGATGGAAGTCATTTTTGGGCTTATGAAAGGAGTGGCACTTGTCTGACAAGACGTTGCAATCATCATGTATGTATGTATGTATATGTGTTTGTATGGTGTGCGTGTGTGTGTGACTGACAATATTAACCCACCACACGCTAAGGTCCGCATCTACGTCTTCTGTCGAGACCTTGTTCGTCAGTTGATGTCAACTCATCCTGATCTGCTCCGAGCCACAACCTGACGTCCACGTATATTCTCCTCTATGCACAAATTGTCTTCAACTATCGCAAACCTAAAACTGTCCGTAAACTGCCCCAACTTTCATAAACTGTTGCAGAACTCATTTCCACTCTAAGCTTAACTATATTGACCTCGATTATTCGATGCCTCTATTCCAAATCACTGCCACACCTTGATTAACAGTCCTATCTTTTGATTTCTTTGTGCACACTGGTAAACAACTTTCTATACTGTTGTTCTACTGATAAACATATTTCTTCATTTTTCGTCATAATAATTTTTGTATTATTTCCTAACACTTTGGTGGGCGTCGATAGTATCACAAATGCAGACTTTTATAAATTGATATATTTACGATAACGGATGGCATTCTAATGAAACGCGATGCAAAATAGTGTGCGCCTTGTTTGAATTAGTGCCCACAAACAAGAAAAGGGAGATAACCCGCACACTTTTACTTCAACTTATCTGTTGTTTATGTTCAGTTCATTAACTTGAGATTTTTGTTTTTGAAAAAGGACAACATTTTAAATCTTTTAATTATGGGATGTATACGTTGTAAGGAATCAGCGTAAAGATAGGTCTTGAACGATTTTATATGGGATAGGCAATTCTGTGAAGCATTTGACGAAAACAGGGAACGTCCAAGCGGGATAAAAAAGGGCGAGGGATTGGGATTAATTAAAGAATAAAGTAGATGTTTATCGAACGGGAAACTAAAAAGGTAAGAAGGAAAAATTAAATTAATTGAAAAAAAAAAGAAAAAAAAAAGTAAAAAAGTAAAAAGAAAACAAAGCGTATGTACTTGAAAATAAAAACGAAGAAAACGTTTTGGAAATACAGAACAGAAAAACAGAAAAACAGAAAATTTGGACGGTCTAAAGAAAATAATGAAACTAGAGAAAAAGAAAGAAAGAAAAACGTGTAAGTATATGAAGAAAAGTAGGCCAAGTATGAATAACCAAGGGACAGAAGAAAAGAAAAAGAAAAGGATAGAGAAAATAATACAGGAGATATAGAAAGACAGAATAAAAGCAAAAGAGGGAAGAAAAATAAAATAAAGGAAGATAGATAGATAGATAGATAGATAGAGATAGATAGATTGATAGATAAATATATATATATATATATATATATATATATATATATATATATATATATAGAGAGAGAGAGAGAGAGAGATGTAATATGATCGTAACATTTGAACCGTGTTCAATACAGTTTAAGCCTCTTTCTGACCCCCGCGCCGTCTGGTATCGTCGCAAAGGAACAAACAAACAATAATAGATAAATCGGACTCGTTTTTTTCTGTTTAAACAAAATACATTTATTACCGTTACTTTCCAAACAATGCCTACTACTTTTTTTTTACTGTTCATTTCGTCTGCTATAAGATTAACAAAACCCTGCTGTCTCGACACCAGCTTAAAAGTCTCTCGCCGCCACACGTCCATCCCACGCGTCGAGTGTTTCTTTCTCCCGACTTCATTCTTACCATAGTCAGCAATTTCTCGCTTTCGACTTTACACGTCCATCTTGCTCGACCGTAATTCTCTTCTCTCCGACCACGTGCAGTATTTTATTCTTTTGCTGATGATTATATAATAATAATAATAATATAAGGAGGTGAGCGACGTCTTTTATGACTGGTTTCCATAGCAACTACGTCGCTTCAGCGACTACAGTTGCTACCTATTCACCACTCTCGCGAAAAGAGAAGTAACGGGTGAAACAGAGAGAATAAAAGATTGAAAGGGAGATAATTTGGAAGATTTTATTGAAAGCAGACGAGTGCCATAAATTGTTATTACATATGTGTATGTTATGTTTACGGGGGCAAAAAATAAGACTGGAATTAAACAAAGAACAAGTGAATTTATTGGAAGCCTGGAATCATGGATTACAATAGAAAAAATGCAAGTATGAAAAGTAATATGGTTCAGCTTAAACATGGAAAAATAAAGGACTAGTTTTTAAATTCAATTTTTAACATTATATAATCAATTCTTAATGCTGCAATATTTTAAGTTATAAATTTATTATATTTTTACTAGAATATCTTGTCCTTTTCTTTTCCCGTTTTAACAACTAGCCCTTTACTTTTCCATGTCTAACCTTAACCATATTGTTTTCATGCTCGCATTTTTCTATTGTAATATATATATTTAGATATCTAGATTAGTTAATTTTCTTGTTTATTCATTAGCGATGGTAGCAGCGTGCGAACGTTACCATTGTATTCAAATTCATTTAGCCGAATATAGTGTTTTCTATCTTGTGCGCATTATGTCTTTTCCTTTGATGAAACGCATTTTCATTTATATATATGTTTTTATAGTTTTATATTATGGTTTATAATTAATATAATTTATTATATATATATATATATATATATATATATATATATATATATATATATTAAAATTAATAATTATCATTTCATCCTATTCCTCCATTCTAATTTCATGTGTAACTGTCCTTAAGTCCAATTTTTCTATATTTGCGTTTTTTTTTTTTTTAATTCTGTCCCTTCTCTTTTTTTCCGATTAGAAGCATTTAGGTTTTTCTCTTAATGTTTCCCTTAATTGAATAAACTGCAGAAACACCGATGTAATGAAAGGAAACCAACATTACAGCATATTATATCAGAATAGCCTATTTAAAAACGGATTTCATAAACTCCTATGGGACATGGACCTACAAACGGATAAATCAATACAAAGAAGGAGACCGGATATGATAATCGAGAAAATCCTGCTAAGGTAAAAATCAAGGAGACAGAGAAGCGAAGCAAATACACGGAACTAAAAGGGGGCAAGAAACACGAAGAAAGTCAAGATAATACTAATAATCGAAAGGGGTGTTTGAAACAACCCTAAAAATATTCTGAAACAGAATGGAAGAAATTGAAATCAGGGTGAAGGCTAAGAAACATACAACGAATAGCAATTATGAAATCAGGTAAAATCTTAAGGAAAACACTTGAATGGTTAAACTAATACCCATGAGATACGGAGGTTAACCGGTCATATGAAAACTGTAACAGAAGTGGAACAGCGGGGAGGGAGGGAACATCATATGGAAAACAAAACAACAAAATTGTAAGTTAATTAACCTCCAGAAAAAAAAATACACTCTAGTGTCGCCGTCAACTGACACTACACTAAGCAGTCGAGAAGGGGCGAAAGATCGAAAAGAGAAAGCACTAATCAGACTTCCACTAGATGAGTGTAAAGATGACTGGGATCTTTGGGAGGCTTAGTCTGACCTCAAATTTCAATGATGACTAATCGCCATTGCCAGCGGATAGTCAATTAAAGGTAGCGTTTGCGATTATGCCAATCATTTTGAAAGGATGTCGAAAGACGGCGAGTACTGGAAATCGGTGGAAACTTGTTGCCACACAGACCCCAGAGAACATCGCCGTTTTGTTTTCAATTAGTAATCTTTCAAGATGACCTGTGTGATAATGAAAAATGAATACTAATAATCATAAGAAGAAAAAGAAGAGGAAGAAAAAAAAGATAAAGAATAATAATGTAAATAACAATAAAAACAACAACAATAATAATAATGAAAATAATAACAACAATAATAATAACAATAATAATAATAACAACTACAATGATAATAATAATAATAACAACAACAACAACAACAATAATAATAGCTACAATAATAACAACAACAACAACAAAATTGATAAAACAACAATAATAATAATAATAATATTAATAATAACACCAACAACAACAACAACAACAACAACAATAATAATAATAATAATAATAATAATAATAATAATAATAATAATAATAATAATAATGATAATAATAATAATAATAATAACAAGGACCGAAAAGGAGCTAGAGACACTAATTAACACTACCAGTATCTTCAGCCAAGATATCCAAATGAAATTTGGAATGGAAAAGTGTGCACAATTAGTTATAAAAAAAGGGAAAACTGGAAACGACAGAAGGCATGGAACTACCCAACCAAACAAAAACGAGGCCACTAGGGGGAAAAGACAACTATAAATACTTGGGAATTCTGGAAGCGGATACCATCAAAACAACAGAAATGAAAGACAAGATTGGAAAGGAATACCTCAGGAGAACAACAAAACTCCTGGAAACGAAATTATATAGCAGAAACCTAATAAAAGGTATAAATACATGGGCAGTGCCACTAGTGAGATACTCTGGACCGTTTATAGGATGGACAAAAGAGAACTGAGACAGCTCGACCAGAAAACTAGGAAACTCATGACCATGCATAATGCACTACATCCAAAGGACGATACTGACAGACTCTACGTGAAAATGAAAGACGACGGGAGAGGACTGATCTCTATAGAAGATTGTGTGAAGGACACAAAAAAAGAACTAGAAAATACTAGAAAAATACATAATGCAAAACACTGAAAGGATAAATATGGCAGCGAGAGATACGGAGAAAACCAACAAAACAGAAAACAGAGAGACAAATGATAAAACGAGAAAAGAGAAATGGGAAGAGAAACAACTCTACGGAAGATTCATAAGAATGACAAAAGATGAGAATAACGAAAACACCTGGACATGGATACGAAAAGGACATATAAACCGAGAAACTGAATCGCTAATAACCGCAGCACAAGATAACTCGATAAGAACCAACCATATCAAAGCAAGGATCGATAAAACACAAGAAAACAGCAAATGCAGACTCTGTGGACAAAGAGACGAAACGATAAACCATATATTAAGTGAATGCAGCAAACTGGCCCAAAAGGGATACAAAAACAGGCATAACCAAGTGGGGAGGGCAGTGTACTGGGAATTGTTCAAACGGCTGCATTTTGAGCGTACAGATAAATGGTGCAAGTATAAACCCGCAACTGCACTCGAAAACGAGAACCACAAAATCCTATGGGACATGGACATACTGACGGACAAACCCATCCAAGCAAGAAGACCAGATGTCATAATAATTAACAAGAAAGAGAAATCCTGTCAAATCGTAGACTTTGCTGTCCCAGCTGACCACAGGGTGAGTATGAAAGAAAAGAAGAAACGAAGCAAATACACAGAGCTAGCCAGAGAGTTAGAAGGGATTTGGATAATGAAGAAAATTAAAATAGTACCGATAATAGTAGGAGCACTAGGAACAATCCCCAAAAACCTGGAAAAAAGAATGGCAGAAATCGGAATCAGAGGAATAGCTGCAAAAATACAACGCCTAACGATAATGAAAACGGCTGAAATATTAAGGAAAACCCTTGAATGTGAAGAATAACACAAGACAATATAACTAAGAAGCGTCACAGGGAATGAAGAACACCGAAGCTGCAGATCTACATGTTCTACACCCCCCTCATCATGCATCTCTCCATTGTTTCACCACGCCCCCCCCCAAGAAAAGTGATAACAAAGAGCCGAGAAGGGTCAAGGAGGATGGAAAGACCGAGGAGGGAGCACTGGCCAGACCTCCGCTGGACAAGTGCGAAGAGAACTGGGATCTTCGGGAGGCTTAGTGCCACTCAAATTCCAGTATAAACCAATGGCCACTGTCAGCGATAAATCAATGGTAAGAGGCTGCTGCGATGATGCAAATTTATTCGCAAATGCTATCGAAGGAGGAGGAGAGAGCTGGACGTCTGGGGAAACTTGTTGTCACTCAGCTTCCAGAGAACACCACAGGTCTCCAATCAAATCGTTTGCTGACTCGTGTGAAAGCTCCAGGTGAGCCAATAATAATAATAATGATAATAATAATAATAATAATAATAATAATAATAATAATAACAACAACAACAATAATAATAATAACAATAATAACAACAATAACAATAATAATGATAACAACAATAATAATGATAACAACAATAATAATAACAATAATAATAACAATAATCGCAATAATAATAATAATAATAATAATAATAATAATAATAAACCATAACAAGAAAAATATACCAAGCTATCAATATTAATTTTCAATTTCTTCTGTATTCTCCTATTTCCTATTTTACCATTTGAATTCTTATATTTTGAATAAAATACCAATTGTAATTGGTTTACTTTAAAATATTTATAGAGATTTTTTTCATTGCTTTCTTTTATTTCTTGAATTAAAGAACCGTGTTTTGACATCATGATCCCTAATTTCGCCCCTGCTGACTCCTAAATTAATTATGGTTACATTATTCATATTATCATCAATTCTTAAAGGCGATACTAAATACGAGGGTCGTTCAAAAAGTAAAGCATCGTATCTTTTTTAGTTGAAGAACTACGAAGACGGGAGTGGTAATTTTAAATTGACCGACCTTTTGTGTTCTAGAATTGATTTTTCTACATAGCCACCAGCATTTTCAATGCACTTTTGCCAGCGATAGACGATGCTTGCGTATGAACATCTAGAGCGTGCTTTGTCATACAGAGGTCATTCCAAAAGTAAATCCTAAAAAAAAAAAATTCAGGGTTACAAAGACGGAAGTGGTACCATTAAAACGAGCTCCCTTTCTAGAATTGATTTTTCTACATAGTTACCACCATTCTCAAAGAACTTTTACCAGAAATTAAATAACGCAACTTTGCTTTTGACACACGCCAAATAAAGAGTTGCTTTCTTAGAGTCTTATACCGTAAATATCTGCAACAGTAAGATAAAATTTTCAGGTCATGAATGCATAAGTTCAGTTATCATAACAATGCAATTTGTAATCCCTCCTGATCCATTCGGAGGGGGGGGGCGGAATAAAAAATAGGAGGCATAACGTTTGGAATGCCCCTCGTAGGTAAGATTTCTAATTTTGTATCTTTGCTAGTTCTATGTTTTATTAGCCAGACAGAAAAATAGGCAGATAGAATTTTTACAATTCCAGCAAAAAAAAAACAAAAAAAAACAAAAAAAAAAAAACAACAACAACAAAACAACTAACCTTTCAAATATACACAGGAACTAAGTGCAACAGCACTTAAAATGGGGATTAGACTATTAAAAATATCTTTCAAATGGAATGTATGAGATAGCGGGTGAATGTCTGGTATCTGGTAGGATGTCCCATCCCCAGCTAGAACAAGTTGATAAGAAAACAACGAAATGTAATTTTTCTTTATATAATAGACGACTACAAATAGAAGGATAGAGAGAATGCGAAGACGGGAAAAAGAAGTGGAAAGAGCGAGGGACAGTTATGCGCGGGAAAAGTAGAAATGCGCGGGAAAAGTGGAAATGGCAAAAACCAAAATGAAAACCAAAGTTGATCCAAACGAGTACAGATTTTTACCATCTGAACCGCGAAACAACAAGAATGCCAGCGCGCACTTCTTTCTTCCTATTCCTGCTTCGATTGGTTAAATACGCTTTGAAATAAATGTCCTACATACTTAATTATTGAACGCTAATGTTCCCAATTTGATTATCAATTTAAAAAAATAAGAAAAGAAAAACAGCAAAAACAATCGCAACGATTATTGTGGCGACAATGATTAAGATGATTCTGAACTGATTTTAAAAGTAAATTAAAAAAAATATATAATAATAACAAAACTTAAAAATTAATTTTTAAATTTAAGCACAAAAAGAAATATGGTGTCCAAAGTTGGAGAACGCGGAAAAAAATAAAAATAAAAACAGAAAATTAAAAATGAAAATTTCCAAACGAAATAAATTTTAGAATGAGTCTTCATTTTATGAAAGAAAGAAAGAAAGAGAAAGAGAGAGAGAGAGTGAGAGAGAGAGAGAGAGTGAATGAAACGAGTGAGGGATAAGGAAAAAAAGAGAGAGACACGCACACACACAATGAGTGAGGGAGAGGGGGGAGAGAGATAAAGAGGGAGAGACTGTTTTTATAACGCTGTCTAATTAGAAAATTCTACGAAACAAAACTGACTAACTAGAGAACGCCACTAAAGGGAGATAAAAAATTAATGAGTGGATGTTAACAAAATTCCAGATTAAAGCAAAATAATAATGAAAAAAAATAAATAAAAGATAAAAAAAAACGAAATATAAAAATATCTAATATTAATGAAAATACGGACGAGAAATTAAAGCACAAACTACAACTAAACGTTTCGAATAAAGATTATGCTGAAACGGAAGAATGCAATCAATCATATAATAAAAGAACGCATCATCTTTCCTTAAAAGACGTGCATGATAAGACGAGAAAGAGTGTCTAGTATTAACTGTGCAATTATCATTAAGTATGTCAGCTGGTCAATAATATGCTCCGAAACTACTCGACTAAATATGTACCATATCTGATATGAAGTATTTTTAGATAACGAGGGTATCATAAAGCTTCAATGTGTCACTGCTACTGCAGCTGCTGTTGCTGCTATAACAACAACAACAACAACTACTACTACTACTACTACTACTACTACGATAAAACCACAAGATTATAATATAATTGGGTATGTCATCATCATCATCATCATCATCATCATCATCATCATCATCATCATCAAAACGGGCTCCTTGCTCAGACCAATGTGACTCTTCCTCCCCAGGGTTTCCTGTCTTCCGTCAGGTGCCTCAGATCTTCAGGTTCAGAGTTGGCGTCGAGTGCTATTTGCTGGATTTACGTGGATCTAGGTCCTTCTTTTGCTTGCGCGTCCGTGTAGTGGAGTCCATAACAATACATCACTCACCAATTTATGCTTGCTCCTCAGACAGTGACAGGCAAATCGTAGGCGTCTCTCCTTGATGGTATTAGATATGGCAGGTAGGTTGCCATAAAGTTGCTGCTTCGTGGGATGATTTTGCCAAGATATATTTTATAATGTTCGTAGCATACGGTTATGTGTGACGTCTAGTTTTCTTTCCAGTCTTTTGGTGAGTGTCCAGGTTGTAGCACCGTAAACAAGGACCAACTCTACCATTGCCCCGAAGAGCTGCCTTTTCATTATTTCAATATGCTTCGAAGTTACGAGAATAGTCCCAAAAGTCAGGTCTCCTATGTTTTTTAAAGTAAAAATCGTAATACGTTGAAGAGTTACGAAGACGAGAACGAGCGACCTTTTGTGTCCAAAATTTATTTTTTGTACAAAGCCGTTTGATGCCGCGGTCGTAAAAGTCCAGAGCACGCTTTGTCATTGAGATCTCCGTCGCCAATCTGGAACCGACGTGTCCATCTCGTAACTGTGCTAATATTAATTGCATCGGTTTTCGTAAATCTTCAGCATCGCATATGAATGTTAGTAAGCTCAAGTTTTTCTGCGTGGAGACATTCAATGACGCACCTTTGCTTCTGACGCAAGTCCATGACAGGGGTTGTTTTCTTAGAGTCTTACACCGTTAATACCTGCATTTAATATGAATCATTTTGAAATACCAGAGGTAGCAAAAAGTTTGTAAACGCTACTACTACTACTACTACTACTACTACTACTACTACATCTTAACTTCTACGCAATTATGCAGAATGCAAAAACTATGCATAAGTAGAATTCAGCGTAATAGTGAAATCGAACCAATCGTCTAATAAATGACATAAAAATGAATACGTAATTAACGCTCGTTTTTCAAATGAATATGCAAATTAGTTAACTTTCATATAGTCGCTCGCAAATGCATGACTGAGTATATTAAAAAGTTCGTTTTTGTAATATGTAAATAGGAAAGAAGGTCTTTAATATCAATGTCAGAGCGAGAAAAATAACTTTATATAGATATATGTTAAAATACAAATTATATAGAAATATTTGGATAAATCAATTATATAAATATATTATTAAATACAAATCAATTATATAGATATATTATTGAATACAAATCAATTATATAGATATATTATTAAATACAAATCAATTATATAGATATATTATTAAATACAAATCAATTATATAGATATATTATTAAATAAAAATCAATTATATAGATATATTATTAAATACAAATCAATTATATAAATATATTATTAAATACAAATCAATTATATAGATATATTATTAAATACAAATCAATTATATAGATATATTATTAAATACAAATCAATTATATAGATATATTATTAAATACAAATCAATTATATAGATATATTATTAAATACAAATCAATTATATAGATATATTATTAAATACAAATCAATTATATAGATATATTATTAAATACAAATCAATTATATAGATATATTATTAAATACAAATCAATTATATAGATATATTATTAAATACAAATCAATTATATAGATATATTATTAAATACAAATCAATTATATAGATATATTATTAAATACAAATCAATTATATAAATATATTATTAAATACAAATCAATTATATAGATATATTATTAAATACAAATCAATTATATAGATATATTATTGAATACAAATCAATTATATAGATATATTATAAAATACAAATCAATTATATAGATATATTTTTAAATACAAATCAATTATATAAATATATTATTAAATACAAATCAATTATATAGATATATTATTAAATACAAATCAATTATATAGATATATTATTAAATACAAATCAATTATATAGATATATTATTAAATACAAATCAATTATATAGATATATTATTAAATACAAATCAATTATATAAATATATTATTAAATACAAATCAATTATATAGATATATTATTAAATACAAATCAATTATATAGATATATTATTAAATACAAATCAATTATATAGATATATTATTAAATACAAATCAATTATATAGATATATTATTAAATACAAATCAATTATATAGATATATTATTAAATACAAATCAATTATATAAATATATTATTAAATACAAATCAATTATATAGATATATTATTGAATACAAATCAATTATATAGATATATTATTAAATACAAATCAATTATATAGATATATTTTTAAATACAAATCAATTATATAAATATATTATTAAATACAAATCAATTATATAGATATATTATTAAATACAAATCAATTATATAGATATATTATTAAATACAAATCAATTATATAGATATATTATTAAATACAAATCAATTATATAGATATATTATTAAATACAAATCAATTATATAAATATATTATTAAATACAAATCAATTATATAGATATATTATTAAATACAAATCAATTATATAGATATATTATTAAATACAAATCAATTATATAGATATATTATTAAATACAAATCAATTATATAGATATATTATCAAATAAAAATCAATTATATAGATATATTATTAAATACAAATCAATTATATAGATATATTTTTAAATACAATTCAAATACGTTTCTGAATTCTTGAGATTGAGGATTGATTATATGTATTATTTAATGTTAGAATGATTCATTCTCTATCATACAAACATTAATATTTATGTTTTATTCAATATTTTTGAAATTGATCTCACCCTAAACGCTTTCTTAATCAAACATGGCTGAAATTCAAATATAAGTCCAGAAGTGTGAAATCCATAAATATTTCGTAATAAACTCACTAATCGAATTATTTGGATTCTTTGGAATGTTAGGGTTAATTTTACAACGTTTCACTCAATTTAAACTCCGACCTTTTTCAAATGTATCCTGTCAAATTCGTAAATCTTTCTGTCGAACTCGGGAATCTGCACAGAATTACAAACAAAACTTTTTATTTAATCCCCGTGAGAAGCAAGCTAACGTTCCGTCAGCCATGATGGGATAGAATCCCTAAATAAATCGCAATTTTCTTGGATATATATATATATATATATATATATATATATATATATATATATATATATATATATATATATATATTCAGTAAATTGACATTAAGGTTTTTGTTATTTTTTATTTATTGTATTTCTTTGTTCCAGGTTTGTTTGTTTTTAAATACATCGTCACTTTTTACTTTGTTCGGCTTAATCCGGTGACTTCCGGTCGAGCCCGAACCATAATTGACAGAAAATCTTGAGGATCCGGGTCAAATTCTGCAAAAGTACGAATAAATTTTTAGAAATGTTGAAACAGCATTACCTAATATTAAGTGTTTTTTTTTCTTTCATAATGTTTCGGCCGAATGTAACCTCTGGCATTCTTCAGATGTATTTTGTCAAACTCTAAAATTTCGAATTGCTTAAGACTTCTACCTGGTCATAACTGATGGATCATAAGCATACTATCTTTGGACTGAATAAAGATTCCCGCATAAATTTCGTACAATACTGATTCCGTAGTTCGATAAAAAGATTCCCGGGTTCAAAAAACATTTGACAAAAAGTAGGAACTTACATCGGCCGAAACGTTGTGAGAATAAAACTTAACATGAAAAAAGTAGGCAGACTAATTCAAATAATACATATACGCTCGTCATTCCAAAAGTAATGCATCCTATTTTTTTTTTCACTAAAAAATGTGGAAGAGCTGCGAAGACGGGAGTGTTACCATTAAAAAGCGATCTTTTGTGCTTAAGAATTTAAGTTTCTACATAATCAACATCCTTCTCGATTCACTTGTGCCAGTGATGGGAAGGTGGATGTGCATGGCGTCCGGGGCGCGCTTTGTCACTCATGTCCTAGTCGCCATTCTGAAATCGACGAACCCATCTCCTAACTGTGCTGACATCAACTACATCGGCTTCATAAACGATCAGCAGGCACTGTTGATCGGTTCAATTTTTTCTGCATGGAGGAATTCAATGGTGCATTTTTGTGCTCTAGAATTTATTATTCTACATCGTCAACACACATTCTAAATGCACTATTGCCAGCAGTTTAATGGTGCATCTGATGCACGGCTATGACAGAGGTTGCTTTCTTGGTATCTCACACCGTCAATATTTGCAACAGAGAGATTAAACTTTCAGGTCATGAATGCATTAGTTTATACATAGCAATGCAATTTGCAAACACCTTCTGATCCATTCAATTAATTAAAGAATAGGAGGCATTACTTTTGAAACACCCTTCGTAGTTTTCTCTGATTATGGATTAGTATTTTTTATCGATTATCTTGTCACATGTTTCGATTAGTTTAAACTTTATTATGGATACAAAAGGACAAAAACGAGAAATAGATCGTTGTCTGCCTTTTCTTTTTTTGATTACTTTATTTCAGTGATGACAACTAAAGAAACATACTTCCATTGCGAATCAATAGGGAGCTGACGAAGCCTGCTTTTTAAAAAAAATGTCTAAATAAAACCTTATTTTTTTAATTATAATCAAAGAGAATGTTTATTTAGCGATTTGCACAGTAACTTATTCGCTTCCTTATTCTCGATGTTTTGCTTTCTTTTCGAGAAATGTAATAATATAAAAACGCCAAAGAAACACAGCACAGTCATCAACACAGAAATTAACTGTGTTGACGACTTCAAATACCTGGGAGGCTATTTCGAAAGCTAACACGATATGAATGTTAGGATCGCGCTAGCATGGAGTGCACTTCGTTATTTAGATAAAGTATGGAAATTTCCGATCAAGAAAGAAACCAAGACCAGGGTCTTCAAAGCATGCATAGAATCGATCCTTCTGTACGGGTCAGAATCATGGACGCTAAGCGTATCGCACCGATTAGATTTCGATAGTAAATATACAGGAATAATTTGACTAGCCAACAACATATCTTGGAAATGTCACCAAACAAACAAGTCATTGTATGGTTCCCTACCTTGTGTTTCCAGTATTGTGAGACAGAGACGTCTAGCACTTGCCAGTCATATTAGTCGCCATGATGAACCGGCAGGAAAGCTTCTAATTTGGACTTCAGACGCAAAAGGAGAGTTTGACGTCCATGTGTAACACTGAAATTCATTATTGGAGAGGAAACTGGTCTGGCAGGAACTGAGCTGGTTGCTGCAATGGCCGACCGAGAACTCTGGCAATCGGAATTTGTTCACGTTTCATCTGAACCTACTGGCATTGGATGAAACAATAACAACAACAAACACCCTTAACAACAACAACAAAAAAGAAAAAAAAAAGAAAATGAAGCAATTTATTTTCACTTTTAATATAGTCACAAAATATTCCATTATTATTGTTACTAGCAAGAAGATCCGACGTTGCCCGAAATTGAATCAGGATCAACGAATGTTTTACACTTTCAATATTTTATTGTCATCGAAATCGGTTAAATCGCCCATTATTGATTGCCTGCTCTAGACGGAGATCCAAAGCTGTGCACAGGGAAGAAGCCTCACATGTCTTCACCTAGTGACTTAGTCCACAACACATTGTAGTCTACATTTTAATACAGAAAACCTACTGTTGGTCTTAATGATTTTATATATCGACTCGAATTAAAGTTTAAAATTCAAAAGTCAAGTATGATGGATCAATTGTGCTCTAAACAGAAACATCCATTTTGAATGCGCCTCCTTTCTTATCAAAGAACCCACTTTTGGTTCTATACGCCAAACTCTTTTGTTTGTGCGGCTATGAACTGTTCAAATGTGCTCTTGATGTTAGGCTGTATAAGGGAGTAAATTTTGGTGGAGATTGGACTCTTCTTCTTTTAATGGGATTTCTTCGCTTTTAGATAATTAATTTAGAATATCAATTTTCGATAGTTATCGAAAGCATTCGCATACAAAACCTTACATGAGAAATCTATTAGACACATAACGTACAGTTGTGTGAAACAAATAAACAAAAAAAAACTTGGCCAAGCCATTTCAGAGTCAATAGTGAACGAACTCACACATACAGACAGGCACACATAGTGCCTTTTATATATAAGTAGAGATTATTATTATTATTATTATTATTATTATTATTATTATTATTATTATTATTATTATCTATATATTAATATGCTTGTCCGTACGGTGTCACGTCATCATCATCGCAAACATTAATTAATGAAACGCGTCATCATCATCGCAAACATTAATTAATGTGAATTATCTCCCTTTATTGTTCAGTCTTTATTAGTTAAAAAGCATTAAACCCTTTTATTTCCCAAAACTTCCCGAATATATATATATATATATATATATATATATATATATATATATATATATATATATATATATAAATATATACATATATATATATATATATATATATATATATGAACTGTCTATTTATGTTTCCGGATTATTTTAAAGACAATTATGCATAGAAGGTATCGCTCCACAGTTTAAATAGTATAGTATTTTACTTACATTTTTAACGATGTCTTCTGTTTATTATTGTAGTGAATACGGAACGCTTATTTTATTTCATTCAGTAATAAATATATTTTTTACATTTAACGTTACGAGTTCGTTTTTTTTTGTTTTTGTTTTTTTTTACTGTGCCACTTTATTTTTTTTATTTACTTTTGAGTGAGCCTTACATAACAAAAATATGTTTCGAAATAAATGTTACAAAAGTTAAGAATTACTTTATTAAACAAATCACCAAAGTCACCATTCGCAAATACACTGAGTAACACAGAGTGCAAACATATTTTACGTCTTCTTCTGTTTTGTTTTGTTTTACGGCATATCAATCTTTTTTCGTGTTATTTAATGCCGAATCGAGTAATTTTGTAACATTTATACAGCTTCACGTAGTTTACATAGTTATTACTTATGTTTTGTTCGTTTTATTTTGCTTATTTTACAGGAAGTCATCATCTTCTAATGCCTACCGACAGGGCATACATATTTAAATACTATAAAAAATGGATACAACAATTTTTTTTTAATATGAAATAAAACATTTTGTTTCATTACTTAGGATTTAATTCATTTAAAGAAATATTTATTTCCTATTTAAAAATTTTCCGTATATTTTATTTAACTAAAGAATTTTTCCATTATTTGTATTACATTGTTAGGTGAAGTTCCAGAATAGTTAACCCCCCTCCCCATATTAAGAATGGCTTTCAGCATGATTCTTACAATAGCGGTATCAAAGATTTTTTTTCCTTATTTTAAAACAAATTATATAAAAAAGATACAAGACCATTAACTTTTTTTTTCATTAAATCGCTATTTAGGTGAAGGTTCAAAATAGTTAACCCTTCTCCCCATAACCGTTTTTTTATGCAGTAAAATACTTTGTTTCAATAATTATGGTTTGAATAAATATTTATTCCTTATTAAAAGATTTACAGTATATTTTATTTAACTGAAGAAATATTTATTGTTCATACATATATTTTCCCTTATTTTTAAAATTGTTAAGTGTAGTTTCAGAATAGTTAACCCCCCTCCCCATATTAAGAATGGCTTTCAGCATGATTCTTACAATAGTGCTATCAAAGTTATTGATTTTTCTTATTTAACAAAAATTATAAAACAGATACAAGAACATTTTAAACATTTTTCTCATTAAATCTATTATTATTTAGGTGAAGGTTCAAAATAGTTAACCCTTCTCCCCATAACCGTTTTTTATGCAGTAAAATACTTTGTTTCAATAATTATGGTTTAAATAAATATTTATTCCTTATCAAAAGATTTACAGTATATTTTATTTAATTGAAATCTATATCAATAATTCGACTTAAAAAAATATTTGTGAATTTCCAAATCTTCATTGAATAAAATTAAAAATAAATAGAAAAGTATATTGCATATGTAAAAGTTGATGGTTGCTTATTTACCTTCGTTAAAAGCTATCAAAGTCAACCAAGAGCTGCTCAATATTTTGGCTTAATGGATCATTTAGCAAGGAATGAAGATGATTATTCTGGTGTATCAGTTATTCTACCATCTACATTTACAGGAAGTCCTAGGAATCTACAACAGCTTTATCAAGATGCAATGGCAGTTTTCTGTGACCTATTCATTACTCACACGTGTAATCCAAAATGTCCTGAAATATTAAACAACTTGGGGTCATCAGAACTTTCACAAAATCAATGTCAACAATGTCACACAGTTTTTTTAAATTCACAGTCTGACTCCCAAGAACCTGCTGACTGACCACTATTCTTACTCCAAGCAGCTGATCGACGTCCCTGTCACCGCCCCAATCATCACCAGCACTTCCTGACAATATCAACAGCATCAGTTACGATCGCATTGACCTTCAATAAAAGTTTAAACTAAAGTTCTTTGTTTGTTCTACTTGCTTCCATACGTTCATTTTTGTAATATAACAATAAGTAATTTCTTACTAATGTTTTAAAAGATTTTAACTACCGTGGAATTTCCACGGGTCCTGCTAGTTATTATTATTAGTCGAAGCAGGAAAATATTAAGATGTGGGAGGTTTTTAAAAAGATTAACAGCAAATGAATTAATTTTAAAGCCATTATAAAAAAACAGATTTGTTTTCTTTGTTTCTCAGATTTTTAATTTTTCCATGAATATAAATTAAATTATAAAGTTTGGGTACTTTGCGTAGGTAAAAACAACTTGATGCGTTCCTATTTAGAGTTTTTCACGAGAAAACTAAGGTTAATACCAACATTTCCTTCTATCTATCTATCTATCTATATCTATATGTATATATAATTAACTACCTCTCTCTCTATATATATATATTATTCCTTAATTGGAATTCATTTTTGAGATGAGCATTATATATATTAATTTATAATATATATATATATATATATATATATACCAATCGGTACGGACCCGACTATGGAAGATCAGATAATAAATAAACGTGGATTTATAAGATCAAAGAATCCAACCTTGTTCGCCCTTCGGGGCCCGTGGCGCAGTTGATAGAGAGGTTGAATCTCTACAGTTCCGGATGAACATTGTCTGAAGATAGCGGTTTCAATCCCACCCAAAGCGTGCCAGAGGTTAATTGGCCAAAATGTGGTGAGACGACAACAACTAGTGATGGCAGTGATGGCTGAGAATGCAGTTAGGATATTCGAAGTTCCTATCCGTCGCGGTTACCACCTGATGAAGGCCAGAGGAATTAGTTGGCCGAAACGTTGTGAATAAACAATCCAATAAAAAGATGAAAACCAGCAACTAATAAAGATGAGACTAGTAGTCCGAAATAAAAATAAATTAATATACTCTCTCTACATATATTAAACATATATATATATATGTGTGTGCGTGTGTGTGTGTCTATATATAATAAACACCTAAGCATTTATATCTAATATCTACCCAAATGTATTTGATATCTCCTTATATCAATTTATGTCGATAAATCTCTAGATATCTCTTTATATTTATCTATGTTATAAATGTGTTTTCAATCGATATTTATTCAATAGTGGACGAGTTTTCCTATCTAACAACAATGAACAAGTTTTCCGGGTACAAATTTTCCAGGTACGAGTTTTCCGGCCACCATGTATATATATATATATATATATATATATATATATATATATATATATATATAGCTATAGATCTTAATTATGTTTGTTTCTGTCCCAAACTGTATTTATTTTTATTTTCCGAACAAATCGCATAGAACAATGGATTTAATTAATTTTCAGAAGTTTTAAAATGACATTTTTCAATGGTTAGTTGAAAGATGAGGACATTAAGACGCGGTCTATTTAAAACGTCTAAACATTTCGAGCGACAATTGTTATAATTAAAATGTCACCTTTTGTTTTGCTTGATTAATTCTTAATTCGTCCACGTATATAAATGTGAAATTATAATCATATCGAAATAAACATGAGTGACTTATCGAACGCATGGAAAGTTCGAGTTTCTCTTTAGAAATTTTAACATGTTTTTTTTGCACCGCAGACATGAAACACGCTAGAATAAACGTTTATTAAATTCACATGTATTAAACATGTTTCTTTTTGTTTTTTTACTTGGGAATCACCACATATCAGGGCCCAAAGGCCACTCGAGGATAAGGGATAATGAATATAAGTTAGTAGTGAAGTTAATACTGTAAATTGTGTAGAATTTGATTATTGATGGGGACTGAGCAACAGGAACTTGTTTACATTAGATTTGAAGGCTATTATGTTGTATACAACCGGGAAGCAGGCCATCGGAACAGTGTTCCACAGGAGAGCAGTTCTGGGGAAAAAGCTTTGTTCATGGAATCTGTGTTTAGATTTGGGCATTGATAGAAAATGGGCGAAATCGTTTGTAGTGGTTGTAGCTAGTCAAGTGTTTTTTTTTGTGAATCTGTTTCAAGAATAGGCGATAGATTGGAGTTCAGTCTAACACTTGCTATGAAAATATCGATAGGGCAGAGACAGGCTCGCAACGTCTCTTCCGTAGGAAAGAAGTTGTAAAGAAGCTCACTGCTAATGCAATTCTCTATCTATATAAGAGCCAGGTATGTCCAAAGATGGAGTACTGTTGCCACATCTGTGCAGGAGCTGCTGGAAATGACTTATCCTGCCTTGATAGAGTTCAAAATTGACTTCGTAGCCTTGTAAGAGATGTCCTTTTCTCTTCCCTGCAACCTCTTTCTCAAAGAAGAGATGTTGCGAGTTTATCTCTGCTTTATCGTTATTTTCATGGCAAGTGCTCAACTGACCTCCAATCTATGGTCCCCCCTCGCCAAACTTTCACAAGAAACACCCGTCTAGCAGAAAATACTATCAATAATTTCCCCCATTCTTTATCTGTGCCTAAACCTAAACGTAGAGTCCATGAGCAAAGCTTCTTTCTTAGAACTGTACGCTGTAACCCCTCACTCGAGAAGGTGGTTAAGGACTCTTATTTCTCTAGATTCTCGGCACGTGTTATCTAGTGTTCTCTGAGGTTGTTACATGAAATCTGGTATGCTGAAAGCGAATATCGAAGCGGCAGGCAGGAAGAAAGACAAACAATTGTAGTCTATCTACAGAAGCTTAATTTTCACAAAATTATGTACAAAAATGTTTTTACGATTCTCATTCAATTCGGAGTAAATTTTTCCAAAGTCTCAAATCGTTTCACAGACAGCGACAGACGGATGGATGAGGTGGAAAGGGGTCACGTCTCCTCTCGGATTCAACAAGCAATCTGCTCAACTCCCAACGCTAAGTGATCTGGAAACTCTCCACTCTCAGTAATTTTCGCACGACAGTCGTATATATAGTAAGGTATGTGGATGGGGGGGATTCTCCCAGCCAATAAGATTTCGCCACGAAATCGAAAGCTTTTAGGTTTTTGCGTGGGTACAATTCCCATCCTGAAATCTGAATTACTCATTCTCACGATTTCCAAGACCAGGTGTCAATTCTGACATCCGACCCTGAGTTCATTTAAGACCAGACAATGTTATAAGTGAAATTTCCTGTTATCAACTTTTAGCCGTAAAAATATATTTCTCTGGTTTCAAACAATATCTATTTTGGCATGAAATAAAAAATATATATTTATCTTCTCTATCTTAAATGCTTTATTTATTTGACGTCACCCGGGAATAAAAAGCTACCTCAGCGTAGTTTTAACGCTCCTCAATGGGGGATTACGTTACAACGCCTATGGAATTGTCTTCAGTTTTCCTGCTTTCCAGCTGACTACAATATGGTTGTCTTCAAGTCTAACGTAAACAATTTTTTGATCAGCCGCTCCATATAAGTTAACAAATTTACCGAATTTCCATTACTAACGAGTACTATGTTGTCCAATTGTCTACTGTACACTCTTAACCCTCATCCTTGAGTGGCCTCTTGGCCTTGATAAATGGTGATGCCGATGTAAAAAAGGTAAACCATCACATATTAGGTTTCGAAGCCGGTTTTGAACTCTATCAAGGTTAAAAAAGTGACGTAACGACAGAGATAAAAATGACACACGTGTCAAAAGTAGTAGTATTTAAGACGTGTTCGAGACGTAAAGGATTCGAGACATGTTCAAGATACGAGATACCGGAAAAAGATGTGTTCGAGATACGAGAGAGTGAGAAAGGACGCGTTCGAGAAACGAGAAGGCGAAAAACAAGGACGTATTCGAATACACAGGTGTTCGGAGAAATGGTGTTTGAGACGTGTTCGGATAAGTGGGTTCGAGACGTGACGACAAAAAAGCACGTTCGAGCAGCGTCAGAGCAAGATTAAAAGGTCACACGCGGCCGAAGAAGGAGAATTGTACTGTTTAAATATTTAGAAAAAATGCATTGTTGGAAATATCAGATATAAAGGCTTTTCTAAAAAACGATTGTGAGTAGGTTTTTTTCCATTTTTATGTTCCATGCGACAGAGTCTACAACGTGTTGGGTCCGTTAAAATGTAACGACGCCGTTAAAAAAAGTGTACAACATTACATTTAGATTTAAAAAAAGTGCTTATTCCCATATTTGTGGGAGTCTCACAAGTAATTTCTGACAAGGGTGAAGTTTTAATACTTTCTGGTACAATCAACCCAAAGCAATCAGTGGGGTCCAGAAACGTTGCACCATAAGAAATGTTTTTTTTAGATATCCACTAACACGCTAACATTAATATATGTTTGAATATGTTTAATATGGTTTGTAATTCACGTATAAGCAACAAAATATCGGACATCCAGGCGTATGTGACATCATAGCACCGGATGATACGTCACACTGACTTATTTTAAAACAAAAACATAAAACGTCTCTGAACTTTTGAGATGAGGATTGATTATTCGTATTATTTGGATTCTTCGGTCTGCTGGTCTCGTCTTGAATGCTCTTTTTAACAGCAGGTTATTAATATAGTAACGTTATATTTACTGCTTGTTGGGTTTGTCGGGAGTTGTACATCGAGGGGAGACAAGTGCTTTGTATTGTTGACTGGTGCATTGTCCTAGTGGAAATGCAACTGATCCGATATGAAGTGCGGTGGCCTCTTCCGACGGAATCGCTCCCTGAACTCCCTTAGAACCATAAAATAATATTCCCTGTTGACTATCTTTCCAATGGGAACCCAGTGAATGTAAAACATGCCGTGTTGTCAAAGACGGTGTCACCATAAGTTTCTTATAGATTTGTTCCATCTCGTATCAAAGTACATTCTATTAAAGTACTTGTAAAACAAGCACAACGATGCAACATTACAGCGATCGGACAGAGGTTAGAGCTTGGCTAATAATACGGGACCTAATAAATTTGAGACTCTTTTTTGGAGCCCCGTCTAAGATAAGAAATGGAACTACCCGTAAACATGCGGACTTAAGAAATAGAACTACTCCAAAAGTGCACACATAAGAAATGGAACTACCCAAAATTGTATGCATAAGAAATGGAACTACCCCAAAATTGCGTACATAAGAAATGGAACTACCCAAAAATTGCGTGCATAAGAAATGAAACTACCCCAAAATTGCATTCACAAGAAATAGGACTACCCAAAAATTGCATACACAAGAAATGGAACTATCCCAAAATTGCGTGCAGATGAAATGGAACTACCCAAACATTGCGTACATAAGAAATGGAACTATCCCAAAATTGCGCACATAAAAAATGGAACCACCCAAAAAGTGCGCTACATAAAGAATGGAACCACCCAAAAAGTGCGCAACATAAAAAATGGAACTATCAAAAAAGTGGACAACATTAAAAATGGAACTACCAAAAAAGTGCGCAAGATAAGAAATGGAACTACCTTAAAAGTGCGAAACATTAGAAAATTAACTACCCAAAAAGCTCACAACATTAAAAATGGAACTACCAAAAAGTGCGCACATAAAAAAAAAAATGACACCACCGAAAAAGTGGGCACATAAGAAATAAAACTACCCAACCAAAAATGGATGTGGAATACTAGACGAACAAGACAGTTACTAATATCTGGGAGTTATAGAAGAAGACACTGTCAAATCAATACAAATGAAAAGAAATATTGGAGAGGAATATCTAAGAAGAACAAGAAGACTCCTAGAAACTAAGCTATATAGTAGAAACTCAATAAAAGATATAAAGTCATGGGTAGCATTATTAGTAAGATGCCTGGGACCGTTCATAGGTTACACCAAAAAAGAACTGAGGCATCTCGATCAGAACACCAGGAATATTAAGGATGAATATAAGGATGATGCTAATCGACTCTATATGAAAATGATAGCCAGAGGAAGAGGACTGGTTTTTAGAGAAGACTGTATTAATAACACAAAATAATTAGAAAGATGCATAACACAGAACACAGAAAGGCTAATCACCGCAGCAAGTGATACACTGTAAAAACAAAGCTAAACAGAGAACGGAGAGTCAAGGCATATGATGATAAAAGAAAAATATAGAAAAAAAAACAGCTACACGGACGATTCACAAGGATAACAAAAGATGAGATCCACAAAAGCACTTGGACATGGCTACAAAATACAAAAAGGCATCTGAACAGATAAACTAAATTCCTTATGACAGCCGTACAAAACAACGCGATAAAAGAAAACTATATCAAAACAAAGATCGACAAGACACGAAGAGACAGCAAATAAAGACTCTGTGGACAAAGGGACAAAACGAGAAATCATATAAGTGACTGCAGCACACTAGACCCCTCCTCAAGAAATATAAGAATAGAAATTACCAAGTGAGGAAAGCACTGGGAATTATGCAAACAACTGCACATTGAACATCTGGACAAATGGTAAAAGCACAAATTGGTAGAACTTCTGAACGCGAAGCATAAAATCTTATGTGACATGGACGTACAAACAGATAAACCCGTCCAAGCAAGGAGACCAGATATGATAATAATAAACAAGAAGGAAAAGTCGTGTCAGATAATAAATTTCGCCGTTTCAGAAGACCACGAGGTGAATATTAACAGGATAGAGGGGCGAAACAAATACACTGAACTAGTCAGAGAGCTGAAAGGGATATGAAAAATGAGTAACGTCAACAACATCAATAGTTGCAGGAGTACTAAAAACAATGCCGAAAAACTTTAAAAAAAGGGAATGGGAGAAATTGGAATCAGGAGGATTACTGAAAAGATACAACAGGAAACAATAAAGAAAAACGGCTGAAATATTACGGAAAATCATTAAATGCGGAGGTTAATACAAACGCCAACCGACTGTATGAAAACAGCAATGGGAGTTTAACGGAAATATGCAGGAACACCACACGAAACCAAGAAAACTGAAACTATATAATCGTAAATTCATCCCCCTAAAATTGCCGACAACAATTGGCACCATATCAAATAGTAGAGAAACGTCGAGAATGATGGAAAGACCGAGGAGAGAAAGCACTAAGCAGTAAGCAGACCCTCACTGGAAGACTGCGAAGAGATCTGAGACCTTGGAGAGGTTTATTGCTACTCAAATTCTAATCTTGACTAATGGCCGTTGCCTGAGAACAGTCAATAGCCAGGGGCTGTAACGACAATGCAAATTCATTTGCAAATGTTATCAAACGGCGGGGAGTAATGGAAACCTGGAACCCCCTTTATTATTTTTAATGTTGGAGGATAAGTCTCCTTCCTACTTAGGTTGCTTGGAAACTTGGGTAGAATATCAGTAAAGATACCGTTTTTGACAATCAGCTCGACAGGTGCGGTTCCAGGAATTGACCACGTACCCGTAGGTACGCCGTCTGGGTATTACCCAGGAGGACCACCTTTCTAGGCCTTGCCACCCGGCTTTACGGTGAGGTTAGTTTATCACTTGCTGCTTGAAGATGCCCCACGGAGATACCCAGGCAAGTTTTGCTATGCAAGGGTGTCCCTTGCTTGTAATCCGCACTTTCTTGATCTTGTGTCACTGAGGTGGACAGCAAGTAAATATCTACATATATCTACATAAAAGACTTATTGCCATCCACATACAAGTGTTGACCGATGATCGTTGCCAGCGAGGAGTCAATAGTAAACGGTTAGTACGGCAAGCCAAACATATTTGCAGCGCATATTGAAAGTGGTGGAGAGTACTCTAAATTTAGGGAGACTTTCTTGTTACCCAGGGGAAAAAAACATCAACAACGTCAGGTGACACTGCTAGCAATAATATGTTTTTAAAATACTTTATTAATCGACCTTTTCCCTCGAAACAATAAATTCTCACTTTTGCTATCTAGAAGATTTAACCATTTGGCTATTACCGACAGACATGAAACTAAAAGTGTATCCGAAATAAATTCCGAAATGGCTTCACGAAGGAAAAATCTTAGCGTCAAAGATATTTAAAATATCAAGCGCGGGTTTTAATTAATTAATTTATATTAAACGGCAAAATTTGAAGGGGATGTTCAAAAATACTTGTATAGTAATAATATCCCTATTTCTCTCTCTCTCTCTCTTTATATATATATATATATATATATATATATATATATATATATACGCACACATATATATGTACACACACACACATACACACACTATATATATTCACATATCTGAAGTATAGAGAATAAGACCTTGAAAGCACATGCGTGCATCGGGCTGTACAAAAATCATACGAAATGCAGGGATATATTAGTCAACACGCGATGATGCACACGTTTCCACTCTCAAGATACCCACATTAAAATGCGTGTCGAACAATCATTTCCACTTAAAAAAAAAAACTCAATACACATTAAACAAAACAAAACGAAAACGCGTATTTTGTTGCATTTCATATATATATATATATATATATATATATATATATATACATATATATATATACATTTATTTATATATATTTATATATATGTATGTGTGTTATTATGCGTGAATGTGCGTGCTTGTGTGATCTGTGTGTGTGTGCGCGTGTGTTTACAAAGAGACGCATACACAACACATGCGCAATCATACCCCAAGTTCGTACGCGGTCACAGGCATAGCTATGGATGCGTTTAATGAAATACTGAAAGCTTGAGTTGTTCTGTTTCGAGTTGTTCTGCGAGGCGGGCTCTAATATTTCGGAAACTTTAAAGTACCTGCTTCTTCGAATTTAGTTAATTGATTCGCTCTTTAAGTGCTTGCAGAAGCAAGCCCCGTAAACCTTTAAATTCGAACATTTAAAATTAAGATTGGCTCACAAACGCATACACACAAAAATATGCATATATATAAATCTCTGTAGCTTTTGTATATATATATATATATATATATACGTGAATAGATATACATGATTAAATTATTTTAAATGCAGATAATATATATATATTAATATATCAATATCTATCTATCTATCTAGCTATATATCTTCTCTCTCTCTCTCTCTCTCTATATATATATATATATATATTTATATATATATATATATATATATATATATATATATATATATATATATATACTATCAGATATACCTGAAGTTGTCCGGAATTGAACGAGGATCAACGAATGTTCCGCAGTTCCAATACTTTTAATGTCGAACTCAGGAATCTGCACGGGACTTCGAACAGAATCCTTTATTTAATCCGTTCTCGTTCCGTAAGTTGGGTAGAAGTGTTACGTTGTTGTATCATAGAATGAGCGTTTGTTGTATATTTGTTGAAACTGGAATGGAGATGATATATTAAAACGTGTCTATTTATAAAGGATTGTGTGTTTAATTATCTTACCAGAGTTAATGTCGTCGTGTGTGTGAGATGCATTTTCACATACCTCTGCTTCTTGGTCCATCTGGAACATCTAGTCTGGGAGGGAGACTGGTACCTGTTTTTGGGGGGTATGAAGATTTATTTCACTCCAAGACAAGAAATTGGTTCCATAGTTTTTTATTCACCTTCCAGTTTGAACGCAGAAGATTGGAAAGTGAATTTGGCCTGTGTTTTCTTCTTCTAGGTCTTATTTCTACCACGTCAGCGTTTTTCCACATCCCCAATGAAGGGCAGGAGACAACGGCGAAGCCGTCCGCTCTCTTCCAAGTCCAAAGCAAATCTCCTCGATTCAGCTAACCTGATCACATGACTCACACGCAATCAAATCAGCTGATCTTGACTTCCGGTCAACGTGTCTACACTATAACTCACCTCTTCCCCCTTCTCTCTCTCTCTCTCTTTCTCTTTCTCTCTCTCTCTCTCTCTCTCTCTATCCATTCTCTAACAGAAGTCCTAAGTAATTCGAAATTGTATTTGCGATCGCCTGCACTAACAACTGAACCTTCACCCTTCAGAAAAATGTAACTCACAACTGATTTTTATCAAGTACTCTAACTACAGGACCATGGGTTCTTGCGCAGTGATCAGGTTGATCAGGAGACTTTTGATGAAATAAAATAAGCTTATTGCAATGATGCCCTATCATATGAACTTTTAAAACGCTGGCATCATGAGTTCATACAGTCCGAAAATCTGTGCAAACAGCTCCCAAGCCTGGTCCCTCCTCCTGCTCCTCCTCCTCCTCCTCCTCCTCCTCCTCCTCCTCATTCGTTTATAGATGAGGTATCGGACAGTAAAGTTGAGATGCCATTTTGGAATAGCCCAAAAGGTCAAGATTAGTACAGGGTCTGTGGAAACGATTATTTATTACCATTCTTATATGTATATGTAACAAAACGTGTATGAGTGCGTGGGGAAATATCAGCATCTGTAAGATAGCTGGCTTGCGAGGATATTAGCAGCAGTAGTCGAAAAGAAGCTCATATTCAAATTAAAAAGTGCGCGCGAGCTTGCGCGACAACTAAGAGAAAAAGAAAAAGGCCGCCACGTGGTCGGAAGAAGCAAAGTGCGCGTCAAAAAAGATGGACGTGTAAATCGAAGACGAAAAATGGCTGGCTATGACCGACGTATAGTGGAGTAGAAAGAAAAATGCGACTGAGTGAAATGAACGTGTGGCCCCTTAGTGATGGCAAGAGACTTTTAAGCTGGTGTCGAGACGGCAGGGTTTTGTTAATATCATGGCAGATGAAATGAACAGTTAGCAAAAAAATTTAAAAAAAACAAGCAGTAATCATTATTTGGAAAGTAATTGTAATAAATGCCTTTTGCTAAAACAAAGAAAAGCCGAGTCGAATTTACTAATTCATATGAATAGAGCTGAAAATAAATAAATAAATAAAAATCCGGGCCGGCATCTTTTCTTTTTTAGCAAAAGTTTTTATTATTATTATTATTATTATTATTATTATTATTATTATTATTATTATTATTATTATTATTATTATTATTACCGTTATAATTGTTCCGACACCACTTAAAAGTCTCTCACGTCCATCTCGTCCGGTGTACACTTTACCTCTTCGAGCTCCTACCGGCCACAACCAGCCATTTTTCGCCTGCGTCTTTACACGTCTATTTGTTTCGACGTCGATTTTCCTTCTCCCGAACATGTGCTGTTTTTTTCTTACTTTTTTTTACTCGCGCACACATACTAATTTGCATGTACGCATTATTTTGCTACTACTACTACTACTGCTACTACTATTACTAATACTGCTACTGCTGCTGCTGCTACTGTTAATCTCCTCGCAAGCAACCATCATTCGCTGCTGATGATGTTCTCTTACGCACTTATATGCTCTATGTCACAGCGGGGGCCCGAGAGAGGTTTGAACTGTAACGACCAAGGTTCGAGCGTTACGCCCACGTTACACATAAGCAAGATTGATTCTCAAATTATTAACATCTATATTAACAGAAGCGCAAACCCGTCAAGAGCGTGAGAATAGATTTGATGTGCCTAGAAAATAAATCATAATTGTTTACAAAAAAAAACGGAATACACAGTATGGAACCTGGGTCTATCTCTGTGATCTACATAGCAAAGTCTAGTTAATCCAGTGCAGCCCTTCCGCTGGCAAATACATGCTTCCAATTTCCTAGGATTTTAAAGCGAGTGTGATGATAGATTTCCTGGCAAAAGGTGCAACGAATACAGGAGTATGTTATGCTTTACTTTGGAGAAAATAAGGAGAAGCTATCAAAATCGAGGCGGGTAAAGATAAAAAATAAAATGTATCTTCATATTGCAAGATAACGGTCCGTCCACAAAGTGCATGTCGCCAGATCAGCAGCACGGACGTGGAGCTATGATATCCCCCTTACTCTTCTGATCTGACACCTTCTAACTTTAACCTCTTCCCGTCCACAATTTCTCATGAAATGAAAACGTGCCTCAAGCATATATATAACTGAGATAAGTCACAGATGAGAGATCAAATGAATTTTCCTGTCAGATATTACATTGAGGTAATCCTTTCAGGACGATCCTAGCCAAAAAGGTAAAGCTCAATACATAAAAATAGGGAAACATATATGATTAATGATTAAAGTAAAATATTGAAGATAAAAATATGTACAAATATATTTAAGTTAAGAATTTATTGAAACAAGGATTCCTTGTTTCAAACAATAAATTCTTAACTTAAATATATTTGTATATATTTTAATCTACAATATTTTACTTTAATCGTTAAACCTATATATATATATATATATATATATATATATATATATATATATATATATATATATATGTTTTATTTTTTATTACCGTATCTTTCTGTGAATTTACATTATTGTTTCAGCTACCCGGCCGTTTTTTTTGGCCGTCTGTAGCTTCCTCAGACTTTTACAGAAAATGAAACGCATATTTGCTCTACAACAGTATTGAGCACTTTCTTCAGTTTTTATTAATTACCATTTCTAATATATATATATATATATATATATATATGTATATATATATATATATAAAGATTTTTATGGGTACAACCCTTAACTTAAACTTAAATATGGATGGTATAATAACTTATTACCCTTATTACCTTATCACCAATATATATATATATATATATATATATATATGTGTGTGTGTGTGTGTGTGTGTGTGTATGTGTGTGTGTGTGTGTGTGTAAAATGTAGTGTCGATGCCTCCCGTCAGGCTTGAAAGACAAAGTATACCCTTGTAGGGGCAGCTACGCGTGTAATTGTGTGCCACTGGATTCCAAATTCTCAAACACACCTAACCTGAATCGGTTTGGTTATCGGATATCAAAATCAATCTCATCTTGACATTGCCAGCTATGTGAATGGGAGTATTATCCGATATGGAGATAAGATTATCATATAAATTTCGGCGAAAGTAGGGTAGAAAATGCTCAGTCAGCATTTTTATGTACTTGGTCGAATTAATTTGACTTTGCCAACGAACTATAAGCCCTGGACCATCGGCACAACAAAACTGAATCTCCACCAGCATTGGAACTGTGCACTTAAGATACAATTTTTCTACTTTCCTTCGACGGACGTACTGCTTACCATCACTGCCTAGCCTATTGAACTTGCTTTCGTCGCTAAAAAGCACTTTTGACAAATATGAAGAGTCATAATCTTCATTGCATTTGACAAAGGCCAGACGACGCTTTCTGTTCTAAAGAAGAAATCATTGGCTTGCATCTTGCAACACGGCCTCGCAAATTAAATTCCTTTAATCTCTTCTTAACTGTAGAAAGAGAGCACTTTTTAACAAAATTACATTGTTGTTAGATTTGGGGAGCTGTTTCATATCTGTTTCTGAGGCTGCGGATCTTGGTAGCATTATGCCTTCTCTGTAAGAAGTAACTCTAAGATGACCAGATTTAGGGGCATCACGAACACATGAGCATAATCGTTCATTTTAAAACTAACACATGGACGTCGGTGATCAAACAAGGCACGCTTAGTTTTATAAGTTTTAAATGTAACAACCACCTTTTTCGGCTTTGCCCTGTGTACTCCAAGTCGGAAGAACGAGAATAATCACGATCCTTATTACCAATGTTCTTCGAAATGCTGCCATACATAGTTGTGATATTTGCTGCATAGATATTATCAAATGACCTCAGTTAGTTAATTCATGGAGATAAGTAAAGGAGTGGGCCTCAGAGTACTTCCTTGTGATACGCTGCATTTGATATTATAGGTTTTAGACTTTAACTCACTGACTATTTTTTATAGACATATCAGGAAAAAAATAATTTTACGATTGAGTACACATTCCAGAGATAACTAATAAAGTTGTGAAGCAAAATGTTGTACCAGACTTTCACCACCGAGAGATAAGGCCTGTTTACTGAAAAAATGACGTCACGCATAGTAGGCAAAGCAAGCAAGGTCTGTCGAACAGTCAAACCGTTGATAATGAATGATAGCTTTTTTTAAAGGATGACAAACGTTTATTTTAATATATTAAAAAGGAGAACAAATATCGTTATTTTTCTCTTTTAAGAATTTATTGCTTTAAACAATTAATACTTAATGATTAATAATTAATAAAAAAAAGTTATACTAATTATTAAGAGTAAAATTAATGAAATAAATTCTTATGTAAAATGATTTGTTTTTAAAATATTAAAAAACTACAAAAATAATGACGTTTCGGAATTTTTGAGATGAGGATTGGTTATTTGCATTATTATTCATCAGACTACTGTTCTCATCTTGAGTGTGATTTTCACAACGTTTCGGTTGATATAACATCCGACCTTCTTCAGGTGTATCTTGTCGAACTCGGAAATGTTTCTGTCGAACTCAGGAATTTGGACGGAATTTCGAGCGGAACCCTTCACGAGGCTAGCGTGCTCTTGTTCTGTCAGCCATGATTGGATAGAGGTGCTAAGTAATTCGCCCACATTGAGGATTGAACCATCAACCTCCAGGAGAATATCACTTTTACAATTGATTTTTCCCAATACTCTAACCACTGCGCCACGGATCCTTGCAGACGATTCTAGTGCTAATTTTAGGAGCCTTAAACCTACCTGGATAAGTTTTGTGTGTTTTAACATTTTTTTAACGCTTTCATTCGGCTGAAAAAGAACTAGTGTCGAGTTGGTAAGTTAAACCAACAACAACATAACATACTGCGAGATTGTCGGTTGCGTCAACTATTGCAAACTAGTCGCTACCTAAACGCGACGTCATAGATCAGTTAACAGGCATTGTCTCTCGTTGGTGACAGTCAGATTCTAAAACCTTTAATATATCAATATTGCACTAGAAACGAAACCCGAACGGATAGATCCACTAATTCTATGCGATATTACAGTCAGCATGTTAGTTTATCTTGCGGGACAGGATCTATCTTGCTAATCACTAAATAGATGGCCACTTACAGGTTTTTACAGGTTCACACGTGAGGCTATTTGGTCAGTACTGAGATGCTTCGGTATCTTTAAATATTAAACAGGCATAACTTAGAAAAATTAGACAAAGTTCAAACACTGTTTTTTTTATATACAAAGACAACGTTATTATTTAATATTTCGGATATTTACTTCTTTTCACCAGTTAACATGCTAGTTGATCTTGAAGGACAGGGTGTATATTTCGTTTCTGAATTTTTGTAGATGAGAACAGTAGTCCGAAAAATCCAAACATTACGAGGATCTATATTGATAGTCACTAAGTAGAATTGCCTGCTTTCCAGCTAATTACAATATGGTTGTCTTCAAGTCCAACGTAAACAAATTCTTGATGAGCCGTTCCCCTAAGTAATCCAATTTTCCAAATTTACACTACTAACGGTTTCTATGATATTTTCCCATTGACTACTGTACACTCTTTGACATTTATCCTCGAATGGAATCTGGGCCTTGATAAGTGGTGACTCCGATATGAAAAAGTATTTTGCTGGTGTGATTGGCGACTTCTTGACTTATTACGGATTCAACCAACTTGTTCGAGATGCACATGCGACCAATCGGTCGGTACTTGTAATAGAGCTGCTGACACTGGCAGCACTTAACATATGCAAATGACCAAGCCGGTTGCGCAAAGTGACGTCACAGTAAACACAAAAAGATGTGTGGCGGGAGAAGCAGAGTGGTTCGGGGGAGTTATGTTCAAGACATGACGAGAGAAGCGCGTGTTCGAGGCGTGGCCGGTGCTCAGAAAAGAACGTTCGAAACACGTGGGTGACGTTACAGCAGGGACGAAAAGTCACATGCGACCGCATAAGGAGAAATGAACTGTTTAAATACTTAGAAAAAAAATGCGTTGTTGGAAATACCAGATATAAAAACTTTTGCTTACAAAAAAGAAAAAAGTGCGTCAATTTTTTTTCCTTTTTTTTTTGCTTCCTTGCGATAGAGCCTACAAAGTGTTGGGTCCATTAAAATGTAACGACGCCGTTTATCAAAAGGCGTAGAATGTTACATACTGAGATGCAGAACACCGATCTTCGGTATTTTTAAATATTTGGCAGAGAAAACTCGGAAGAAAATGAGACAATGTTCAAACACATTATTTCAACAGGTGTTTATAGTTACAAAATATAAAACCAATTTCAAAGAAGGGCAACTTTTTTGCATTTCTTCTTATACTCATATCCACCCCAAACAATGCATATTGCCACGAAAGTATAAGAGGCGATAGCAACCAAATTTACAGAGGAGTATTTAAGTATGGAGTTTTTTTTGTTTTTTTTTACATAGGCATCACCACATTATCAAGGCCAAGGGGCCACTCAAGGATAAGGGTTAAAGAGTGTACAGTAGAAATTGGACCATATAGTAATCATTAGTAATGAAAATTTGGTAAATTTGATAACTTACATGGAACGGCTCATCAAGAACTTATTTACGTTAGACTTGAAGACAACCATATTGTAGTCAGCCGGAAAGCAGGAATACGGAAGACAATTCCACAGTCGTGCAGTTCTAAGAAAGAAGCTTTGTTCATGGAACCTACGTTTAGGTTTAGGCACAGATAAAGAGTGGGGGGGAATTATTGATAGTGTTTACAGCTAGACGAGTGTTTCTTGTGAAAGTTTGGCGAAGGGGACCATAGATTGAAGCTCAGTCGAACACTTTCCATGAAAATAACGATACATCAGAGACAAACTCGCAACATCTCTTCTGTGAGATAGAGGTTGCAGGGAAGAGAAAAGGACATCTCCTACGAGGCTACGAAGTCTATTTTGAACTCTATCAAGGCAGGACAAGTCCTTTCTAGCAGCTCCTGCCCAGATGTGGCAACAGTATTCAATCCTTGGACGTACCTGGCTCTTATATAGATAGAGAATAGCATCAGCAGTGAGATATCTACCGGATCGATAGAAAGATCCCACCATTTTTCCAGCGGCCTTGGCAACAGATTTGATGTACGTATTCCATTTAAGATCAGGAGTAATGGTCAAGCCCAGAAGCCTGTCAAAACTTAAGGCCTCCTGAAGATGAGAGCCATTCATTTCAATTGATGCCAGATGTGGATCAGAATGTTGATGATGTAAAGAGAGAAGCTTGGTTTTAGATGCATTAAAAGTAACCAGCCACTCCTTACCCCATTGTACTACGTGCTCAAGATCAGAGGAGAGAGAATTGGAGAGAACTTGGTCGTTTACTGTCTTAGATGTGCTACCATAAACTTTTCGGTCGATGTAATAAATTCCGACCTATTTCAGGTGCATTTTGTCGAAATCGAGCATCGTTCTGTCAAACTCGGGAACGTTCACGGAATTTCGAACGGAATCCATTTATTTAATATAAGTTTTATCTGAAACGTTCTATTCTATTGCTTTAAGTCAATTGGAATGAAAATGTTGTTTTTTTATTATTTAATTTCCGCGAAATTATAATCTAATGCAATCACTTAATAACTGGAATTGAATTATGAATGGAAATGTTAATTTCTTAATGAAAAGTAATAATCCCCAAAAAATAAAAACCGACATGTTATTCTTTAAAGTTCTGTAAACAGTGTATACTCCACAAAACCATTAATAATGGCGTAGCTGTAGACTTAATTCCAAATGAAATCTATTGTGCCCTAACCATAGAATTTTAATTTGTTTGAAATCAACCGTTTGTTATATTTTGATAAATTATCAAAATGTTAATAGATTGTGTTTTTATTAAACGATTTCTCTGCTTGCTACAGAATACGTACTGGCATGGATGAATGCCCTCCAAGGCCTACAATCTTGGGGCCAAGATGTTTGTGTAACTTATTTTCACGTTCGTCTATCCATCTTTTGTTTACCTTTTGAATATTATGCTTTCAACGTATATTTCGCATAGGGTTTTTAGTTCCTTACACCAGGGTCGGAAACTGTGATTGAGAAGTCAGCGCCCTCGAGGAGGGGTACTCTGATCTGCATAAAGTGCTTTGACAGCCCGGTCGGCATTCCCCGGTAAGGGAGTCCCAGGCGTTTTGTAATAACCTTATCCCCCTTTTACAAAGAGAAAAGGCAAAAGCATGGGAGAGTGAACCTCCTAGAACTGCACAAAACTAAACTCCCACCGCAAAACTAAGAGGGACAAGATCATTACAGGAATGCTTTGATCTCCGCTGATTTGGCGGGCCGATGGGTAAAAATCCTTAGATCGACATTTTAACCCTTAATGCGATTAAATATTTCAACGCTTAATGTTATCAAACATATCTTTATACTTGATGACGGAGCATATTGATGCGATAACATTAAGTTTTTACAACTCTGCGATGCTGATGTAATCCGATATTTTATCAACAGTAATGAAATGCATGATGTGGCTTTGGAAGCCTGCTGTTTGGATAAAGAACATTGGAGATCGTGCACGTACACAAATTCCAAGTTAGCAGAGAACAAAGATAATACCATGTCGGACTTTGACACACATTGACCTCTGACGAAATAAAGAAAATATCGAGTCGGACTTGTATATATATATATATATATATATATATATATATATATATATATATATATATATATATATATATATATATATATATATATATATACTTACCTCTGATGGAACAAAGGAATAAATAGTCAATAAAAGCAAGAGGTGCGACGAACACAAAAGACAGAGAGAAAGAGAGAGAGAGAGAGAGAGAGAGAGAGAGAGAGAGAGAGAGAGAGACGCACGATCGTTACGTCACTAGCTCGTCAACCCCAACCTCACCTTCCATCACCTTTGCCCGATAATTCCGACAACCATTGACAGGAAGATTAATAATAATAATAATAATAATAATAATAATAATAATAGTAATAATAATAATAATAATAATAATATGATGGTCTAAGAACTAAAACCATATAACCTGGTGATGCCATTGAATCTGGTTGTGTGAATCTGGTCACGTCTCCCAAGAATCAACCGGAAGTAAATAACGTCTTAATGTCTAATGTTTTCGAGAACTTAGCCAACAAACACACAAAAAAGTCAATACCGGGGCATTCAATATATATTAAGAAGGCCAAGGAACTAAAGTCATGTGACCTGCTGACGTCATCGAACTTGATCTATTGCCTCTGATCACGGATCTCACAAAACAACCGGAAGTAGATAGCGTCTAATGGTAAAACCGAAAGAAGATAGATAACTATTGCGGTGGAGTTAGCAGAGAAGCCAACAAACGAAAAAATAAGACAAGAATGCAAGTATATAACAAATGAATGTTACCAAAAGCAAGATGACTTACATATCTACCTACTTGGATAAGGTGTGTGTGTTATAACGGAAACTAAAGCTTTTATTCGCTTCGAAATACAACTGTTGTCGATCTGCTAAAGTAAATAGACAAATCGCAATGAAAAAAAAACGCTGTCCTCAGACCGTAAAAAATGGTTCTAAATTCGGATAAGTAAACAAAATACTGGTAGAAATAAAAATCAATAAATATCAGGAAGCATCACGGTGACAATTATTGCGTGGATTTCTATCAGATTTTTTTTTTAATTCGAATTTTTAACCATTTTTTACGCTCCGAAGACAACGTATTTCCGTTAGCCGTTACATTTGGAAAAAAAGAAAAAAAAAAAGAAGCTCCTTCAGTCTTGGACAGACTAAGGATACCCACGAAGGGTGGCCTGCGCATGAAATTTTTGTGGCAGGAGGTGCGCAATCACAAACCACACCTCTCCTGAGATGACATTGTTAAATACCAGTGGTAAGTGAAGTACAGGACGACTGGAAACAAATGCCGAGATAAAGGTAGAGAACATTCAGCGCCTAGAATTCCCAAATGGTCACCCATCTGATACAAACCAGGCTCAACGGTGCTTAACTTCGGTGATCTGACGAGAATCGGAGTGCCAACGCGATTATGCCGTATTTGGAAACGTGCAATTAAAAGTAACATTTATTTATATTTGTTTATTTTTTAACCATTGTTTTACGAATCTATGTGAATTATAAAACAAACCCGATTAAAATATGTTATGTTTGAAATGTTTCTGCACTAGTAATTTTGTTTATACTAACATTATTTATTTGAATTTAATTCGTTTTTATTTTCGTTAACTTAACGCCTGTTTTTTCAGATAAACTAATTTATCGTTAGTTTTCGTTTTAAAAATTATTTATTGTTGGTTTTGATTAAAAAATATTGTTGTTCGGTTTGATTTAAAACAAATAATGTTGTTCGGTTTGATTAAAAAAATAGTGTTTTTCGGTTTGATTTAAAAATATAGTTATTCGTTTTGATTAAAAAAATTTGTTCGTTTTAATTAAACAAATATTTATCGTTTAGTTTAAAGTTGATTTATACTTGTTTATTGCCTGAATTCATATTTTGTGTTATGCAACATTTGATTGTCTTCTGCTTTAAACGTCCTTAATTTTATATGCATATTTTTTGATGTATTAAAGTTCAGTTTTAATATAAATCGGCTCGTGTTCTTTTTTAATGTAATTTAGCAGTAAATGACGAAAGTATTTTTTACTTCATGAAACAACGAAATATTTAATTACGTTTAAGGCATAAGCACACAACTTTACCGTTTTTATTTTTTTATACAGGTTGAAACGATAAAATTGTCGCTCTTGAAAAGACGGCGTTATTTCATTTTCGTTTGATGAAAACCATTTTTTTTTTTTGCAGACTATTTTATTGTTAGGCAGTTGCGTACAAATCCTAAAAGCGATGGCCCTGTCGGTGGGGCATTAGAAAACACCGACTGCCCCTCCCCTCTGCAGAGGGTAAAAGTCCCTTAATGGGGGTTCTGGATATGAGCTTAAACTATATCCAGTGGTGAGGCCCCAGCTTGTGGGCTTTGGGGAGTGAGGAGCCACCCTTTAATTACCATTGCTCCCAGGTCCACTCTGACCCAGAGTGGTAGTACCTGTTAGGGTCCCAACTATGGGTTAAATAGAAACCGACGTGAAAACAACAAATATATTCTATTAAAAAAAATTTTTCTTCAAAATCTTTGGATTCGGCATTAAATAACGCGGAAAGGGTTGATATGCCGTAAAACAAAAACAACCAACCAACCAACCAACCAACCAACCAACCAACCAACCTAAAAGCGATAAGAGCATTCTAGCATGTCTGAAAGTGACAAAGGTTCAACGAACGAGATCGAAAATGCGCCGCTGTACACCTCATGCTCGCTACCGATCCAAGTTATGGCAACAGGACCATTACCAGCACCCTCAAAATGAATCGCTGGATTGCTACGAATAACAGGGACGTGCCCAGGGTGATGAAAACGAAGTTTCTGGACACGGTTATAATTTTAAGCGTGGTTTTCAGTGAGAACACCATCATGCCACTTCACATCTTCGAAGTCGGCTGGAAAGTCAACACCAAAGTGTACCTGGATATGCTGAAGTGTGTGATGATCCCCTCGTGAAATCCGGTGACCGCTGGTAGACTCTGCGCCGACCCACAAGTCCAAAGAGACCTAGGGTTGGCTTCAAAAGAAGTGCTACGACTTTGCACCCTTCTCTCACTGGCCCCCTCTCCTTCCCCGATCTGAAACCGCTCGACTACTCCGTTTGATCGTACGTCGAGAACATCAGAGGCATGAACTCTCACAACACTAACGCCAGCCTGATCACCGCCATCCGCCGAGTATTTAGGCTGAAGGCGGTTACATTGAATAGATGTCAGCTCTACTACATAATCAAGTTATATGAATTGATCTTTTCAATAAATGTTTTAAAACAAAACTGTAGTATTTTTTAGGGCGACACTTTTATCGTTCCAACCGGTATTGAACAAGTTTCAGTACAAATCGTCATGTTCCTTAATTTTCTTCTTTTTTTTAAATGAAATTTTAAAGTTTTTAAGTGCGTCTTGTAAAATTTTTAGTTAATTATCGAAAGTCTGACTATTCGACAGATTTTGCTTGCTAGGACTTCAGTGATGACGTCATTTTTCAGCTCACGGGGCTTAATGACATATATTATGAAGGTCGTAACTTGGATAGGTTGGATGAGTTCCTTAACCCTTCTGGGTTGTGGGGTAGGGGTGCTGCATTATTTCATTAAGTTTCTCTTGGGCAAGAATAGAATGATGGTGCCCATCTCTCTCCAGGCGCCGAGCACATACAGCACCTGGTATTACTTAAATGGTCGCCCATTTTAGTATTGACCAGGCTCAACGTCAATTAACTTCAGTGCATCTACGTAATTATACTTATTTGATAAGGAAACCTTTTCCGAAAATAAAGCTCTACCTTTGCTTTTTCTTTTTCTTTTACTTTATTTAAACAGTTAAAACGATCCCAGAACGGAGATAGTAATATTTACTCGTTTTTGTTTACTAATAATAGAAGAAACAAAATTGGGCATTTCTTTAAAACGTTTATTCATAGGATTTCGTAAAAGAGATGATTTCATCGCAATATGATGAATGAAAATAAATAAAGATAATGCACATCGAAAGGAACAAAACGTGTATAAAAGTTAATCGAAAGGGGAGATAATCCACGCATAAAAATCCTCCTGGGCAGCCATTGGTCAAGGGTGGGCAAATCATAAAAAAAAAAATCTGCTCGTAATTTGGTTTCTGACCGTTCGGCCTTCTTCAAGAGAAGATGTTTTATGTTGATTTTAAACATCGATTAGAAAATGCGTTCTGGGATTAACAGCCGGCATCCGTATGTTTTGCCGATTTGTTATAATGGAACATATAGGGAAGCGAGATGACCCCTTCTTGGTTACGTCTACTCATCTTGATAAAGAGGTTTTATCTGTCGATTGGACCGTCGAATTATCCGTTGGTCTATCTTACATTTGCAATATGATTCCATATTATATAAGCGTACAGACTGACAATGGATAGCTTAAGAATGGGTCCGTCTGCTTTTTGAATACGGCCACGCATCTTTGAAACGCTCTCAATCCGTCGATCCGTTGGTCCGTCGCGTTTAAGTTTTAAATAAAAGGATCACCGTTCATCATTATATCGAATTAAGGTTTAAATATCATTTATGTTGGTCTGTCACGTTTAAGTTTAAGTATCGTGGTTTTCTTCTTTTTTTGGCATATACGGAATAATTATGCTGACATACCGTTATACTCGTTTGACGATCGAAGTTAAGCAATATCGAGCCTGGTCAATATCAGATTGATGACCATTGGGAAGTACCAGGCGCTGTATGTAAGAGGACGTCGACACCTCCTTGCAAGAACTACAAAAACGTAACGTCATAACCTACCCCTCTTAAAAGGATACACGCGCGGATGGTGGTTATATGCAAATACCGAGCCATGTGCGAAATGACGTCAAGGTAAGGATAAAGAAAATACTATAAAAAGTAGAGAGAGAGAGAGAAAGAAAGAAAGAGAGAGAGAGAGAGAGAGAGAGAGAGAGAGAGAACGTTAGAGAGGACGATCACATAATAGACGTCGGTAACGTTATAGCCACAGCGAGAAATCACGCGTGCAGGGAGAATGAGGAAAACCTGAAACAGAAGTTGAAGTTATTTTCATTTCATATACTTAGTCCCCTTTGCGACTGAGTCTACAACGTGTTGAGTCTACGGTTGTTAACGTGTACTATGTTACATATACGCAAGTACAGAATTCCTCTTGGGGTTAATGCCGCTTTCATTAAGGTTCGATATGATTACCGTTGTTTTTTTTACATGGAGGTCACCACTTACCAAGGCCCGGAAGCCACTCGGGGATAAAGGTTATTGTGTGTACAGTAATCCCGTGGATAGTATTGTAGTAATCGTTAGTATTGGGGATTTGATAAAGTGTCATACTTAAGGAGGCGGTTCATCAGGAATTTGTTTATGTTGGACTTGAAGACATCCAAGTTGCAGTCAGGTGGAGAAAAGGCAAACGGAAGATAATTCCACAGGCGTGCACTTCTGAGAAAGAAGCTTTGTTCATGGAATCTACGTTTTGATTTAGGCACAGATATAGAGTGGGGAAAATTATTGACAATGGTTTCAGCTAGACTGGTGTTTACCGTGAAAGATTGGCGAGGGGGGGCAAGAGATTGGAGCTCAGACAAGGATTTCCTATGGAAATAATGATAAAACAAAGATAAGTTCGCAACGTCTCTTCTATTGGAGAGAGGTTGCAGGGAAGAGAAAAGGACATAACCCACTAAGCCACAAAGTCTATTTTGTACTCTGTCAAGGCAGGATAGGCTGTTTTTAGCAACTCCTGCACAGATGTGGCAGCAGTACTCTATCCTTGGATGTACTTGGCTTTTATATAGATAGAGAATTGCATCAGTAGTGAGATATCTTCTGGAGCGGTAGAAGGACCCCACCATTTTCCGAGCGACTTTGGCAACAGACTTGATGTATGCGTTCCATTTCAGATTGGGAGTAAAGGTCAAACCCAGAAGCTTGTCAAAACATGAGGCCTCCCAAAGACGAGAGCCATCCATTCAATTGATACCAGATGGGGATCAAAGCGTTGCTGATATAAAGATAGGAGCTTGGTTTTAGATGCATTAAAAGTGACCCGCCACCTCTTCCCCCACTGTACCACGCGCTCAAGATCAGAGGAAAGAGAATTTTGTCATTTACGGCCTTTGATGTGTTGCCATAGATGGTCGTGTCATCAGCATAGATGTCAACGAATGATTTAAGTATGTGTTTTGGGAGATCATTGATGTAGATCAGGAAAACAGTTGGTCCCAGGATGGATCTCTGAGGGACTCCAGCATTACTACTGTGGGCCTTTGATTTATTCCCACCAACCACTACTCTTATGAACCTATCAGAAAGAAATGATTTAATAATTGAGAAAACATTTCCAGTTATACCGTAGCTGGAAATCTTGTGAGGTAGGCCTTTATGCCATACCTTATCGAAGGCCTTTGATATGTCAAGAGCAATTGCCCTAGAAAGGAAGCCTTTGTCGAGAGATTCACTAATCCTATAAGATATAACCGTTAGCACATCTGCTGTAGATCTAGCAGAACGGAAACCATATTACGTGCCACTAAAAAGATTATTTCTGCCGAGGTGGTTGTTCTGCAATGTTTGGATTTAAAATATAATTTTCGTTTGTCTGTCACGCTTATGTTTTAAATAAAATTCTCCGACTTTACATATGCAATTTAATGGAAGTATTTGATTAATATGTTTTTTTTTTTAAATTTAAGTTATCACTTATCAAGGTCCGAAGGCACTCGAAGATAAGAGTTAACGGAAGTAAGGTGATAGTTCAGTAATAGTTAATGGTGTAAATTGGGTAAAAATTGATTATTTATTAGGACGGCTCGACACAAACGTGTTTACATTAGATTTGAAGACTACCATGTTGTATTCAACCGGGAAGCAAACCAACGGAGCAGCGTTCCACAGTCGGACAGTTCTGGGCTAGAATCTTTTTTCATGGAATCTGTTTAGATTTAGGTACATAGAGAGTAGAGAAAATCGCAAAAGTGGTTGTAGCTAATCAAGTGTTTTTTATGAAAGTTTGGCAAGAAGGGAGCATAGATTGGAGTTCAGTCGAGCACTTTCCATGAAAATAGCGGTAGAGCAGAGACAGGCTCGCAACATCCCTTCTCTGATGAAGAGGTTGCAGGAAAGAGAAAAGGGCATCGTCTACTAGGTTTCGAAGCTGTTTTTTTTAACATATTTGTTTATTTATTTTGTTAAACTCCATTGTCTTCTTTCGCCATTTTTTAATAGTATCGAGTCAATGGCGGCTTTCATTTAAAGAGCTAAAATCGTAAATTATTGTCTGGCATAATTTGGATAAAACCAATTCTCTTTTGAAAATTTCGAGATTCGGATAAATTGTATCACACCTTGGATGTCATTGAGTACTTATCAAATTTACGTTACAATCTTCTGGCAACTTCGCGTTGCCATTTTTTTTTCTAACAATTTATGTATAAACATCCATTCAATCTCTTTTTCTCTTTCAACTTTTAAAAAGAAAATCATGTTCTTATAATTTTCTTATAGCTATGGAGAGGAGAACCCTACCGGGTGTCAGACTGTCAACCATACATCACTCATACATTCGAACCGAGAGATCATGTTAATATATTAGCCGCTCCTTTTAATTGCAATTGTTGAGTTTCTGTTGCACTTGGTTCACTGGGTATATTTGCCGGGTAGTTTTTGAAATTCTTTTTCATGAGTCCGGTTGCTCTTATAATTACTGAAATGATGGAAATCTTCCTAAGATTCCAGTTTCTTTTAATGTTGTACATAAGACCTTAGTATTTCGTTATGTTTTTTTAATTTTATTTCATTTTTGTTTAATCAAACAACATTGGGAGGCACTAACTTCTACTAAGGTTGCTTCTTTCTCATTCTTCTCCTTTATCGCTACGACACGTTAGGTTTCATAGTTCTGTTTTTTTGGTACGTAGCAGTAGGCGGTGCATAGTAAATGGTGCAGGACTTATTTCCTACTGTTATTTCTGGTATATGTTCCCATAACTTGCTGCTACACTCAATATTCAACGTTTTACAGTTGAACGATAGAGAGATGTTTACAAACGCTATTGTGTCGCATTGTATGGTAACCGCCCCCCCCCCCCAGTTCTACGACGATGCTATTTCAAACTGAAATACGAAATACTAACAAATCGCCCGACAGACAAAGCTTGTGATAGAGACGCGAGGTCGTATTTAAAAATTCACACATGGTTTGTCTGTGTATCTATATCTATGTTTCTTTATCTTCTCCTCTCTCTCTCTCTCTCTCTCTCTCTCTCTCTCTATCTATCTATCTATCTCTCGCACGTTCTCTTATGATGTTTTTCAATTTGTTTCGCGATCTAAATATTTATCATTATCTTATAAATGCCTTTTGTGGTTTGCCCCAAATGGAGGTCAGCGGAAAGACGAGGGAGACCGACGCTTAAACATAGCTGAATAGAAGCCGAAGCAAAAATACAATGCAGCCGGACGCGACCTTTTAATGTCAATAGAGTAAAACCACGTCGGAAGAGGACGGGAGGAGGAGTCCCTGCTTGCCAAGATCTTGTGAATAATAGATTAAGGTCGTTTCATGTGGTGATCCTCTGCTTTTTGTTGGGGGTCAAGTAAGAATGAAAACGCAGAGCTCAATACCGTCTGTTTATATTAATGCCAAAAATGTTTGGGGGAGAAAAAAAAAAAAAAAAAAAAAAAAGAAAGAAAGATCCATATGTGAGCATTAATTTTATTTATTTTTTTTTTTGTGTTTTCTTTGCCGAAGAACTTTTAATTTAAAACGAATATTTCGTTTATAGAATGGTTGTTTTCGTAGTAAGTTCATGTTATTTCAATCGAAAATAACTGAATAGGAATTGAATGTAATATTTTTTACAGGGGGTGACAATGAATTATTCAGATTACGTTTTTTTTTTTTTTTTTTCAAATCTTACGTACATTTGTTTCTATTTAAAAACTATCGCCGCCGCCATTTTGAAAGCGTTACTCAAAAATACTATATACAGAGTAAAACGAAATATCTATTGTACTGACCTTAAGAGGACTGGGATCGGAAGATGATTATGTTTATTTAGCAACTGATTATGCTTGTGTATTTCTTTTTTTTTTTTTTTAAGCATTGCTACGAATTTAACACTGTCGAATTAAATACGAGAATATACCCTCAACACACACACACACACACACACACACACACACACACACATATGTTGTTTTAAAAAAAGAAAAACCGAATGAATGTATAAAACGGTGATCAACGTTTCGTCCCTTATTGCAGGGGACATCTTCAGGATATTAAAAGGAAAAAATGCAGAAGAAGAAAACGACCATAGACCATACGTAAGTGATCTATAATCGTTTTCTTCTTCTGCACCTTTCCTTTTAATAACCTGAAGATGTCTCCTGCAATAGGGACGAAACGTTGATGCCCATTTTATAAATTCATTCGGTTTTTCTTTTTTCAAACAACATAACGTCAACCATCTCAGGTATTTTTATCCATTTTTATTCATATATATATATATATATATATATATATATATATATATATACATATATATATATATATATATATATATATATATATATATATATATATATATATATGTATATATATATATATATATATATATATAAACTAGCATGGGGGCGGCCGGCTTTGCCCGGGCGTAAAATACGCTTAAGTATGATGTTTTAATTTGTCAAGATTTCGTATATATAATTATAGAATCATGATTTCCAAAGTAAAAGAAAAAAGAGTGCAATCAGCTAGGAGCGAAACCGGAAGGAAAAGTGTAGCATCTTAAGCTGGATACGTTACCACTGTACCACCGTGAAAAGCATATGGACCGTTTAAAAATGAACGTACAAAATCTATAACGATTTAAAAAATTTTTACCTTTTTTTTTACCCCTTAAAAACTATTTTAACCGGCTAAAGACCCATGAAAGAACGGTCCATAAAAAAATTCAATCATTTGAGGCCCCTAGCGCCGGTCTGCGACTTTTAGTTTTGAAGAAGAGTTTGGAAATATCGAGACAGACGTATAACGTTATCTATCTATCTATATATCTATAAAAGTTAAAGTGTCTGTCTGTCTGTGTGAGTATCTGTGTGTGTACATTTCCCTACGGAATAACGCTGTCAATTTTAAGTCTGTAGACTCGAAATTTGATATACAGGGTACTGAGATTTGGAAAAATCGATGTGATTGGTTTCGGCCAGAAATTTGGCGATTACGGGGTCAAAGTTCAACGATTTGACCTTTGAGAACTCTACCAAACTCCTCTGACAATTTTAGGTCTAAATACTGGAAATTTGAGATATAGGTTCCTTAGACATCGATCGAACTTAATAACTGGATTAGAGCCTAAACCAATAGATTTTAAGTGGTCATAATAAGGGTCAAAGTTAAAAAAATTGACCACTTTTTTTTTTGCTCAACATACATCTCCAAATACTCCGGCAACGCCGGGCACCCATGCTAGTATATCTATAAAAGTGAACGTGTCTGTGTGTATGTCTGTCCGTCTGTCTGTCTGTCTGTCTGTGTGTCTGTGTACATTTCCCTACGCAATAACTCTGTCAATTTTTAGTCTATAGACTCGAAATTTGATATACAGGGTACTGAGATTTGGGAAAATCGATGTGATCGGTTTTTGGCAAGAAATTTTGCTATTAAGGGGTCAAAGTTCACCGATTTGACCTTTGAGAACTCTACCAAACTCCTCCGACAATTTTGTGTCTAATCACTTCAAATTTACATATAGGGCACCCATGCTAGTATATATATAAAAGTAAACGTGTCTGTGTATCTGTCTGTCTGTGTGTTTGTGTGTGTACATTTCCCTACGCAATAACTCTGTCAATTTTCAGTCTACAGACTCGAAATTTGATATACAAGGTATGGAGATTTGGGAAAATCTTTGGGATCGGTTTTAGGCCAGATGTGTTGCTGTTAAGGGGTCAAAGTTCAACGATTTGACCTTTGAGAACTCTACCAAACTCCTCCGACAATTTTGTGTCTAATCACTTCAAATTTACATATAGGTTCCTTGGACATGGATCTAACTTAATAACTTTGTTTGAGCCCAAAACAATAAATGTTAAGGGGTCATAATAGGGTCAACGTTAATAAAAATTGACCTCTGCAGTCTCTACCAAATTACTCAGACAATTTCTGGTCTAAACATTTGAAATTTGACATAAAGGGTATTCAGAGATAGAACAAGCATTTTAATCGGTTTGGGTCGAAAATTTTTAGTTACCAATATATAAATGTATGTATGTTTGCATGCGTGCCTAAAATTTTTGACAGAGGCGACGGATTTTACCAAGATCAGTATCGTTTTTAACTCCGACCTTTCAGACGACAAATATCGAAAAATTGGCTAAAAACATTAATATCTTCACCTTCAACTGGGAACTTTATATATATATATATATATATATATATATATATATATATATATATATATATATATATATGGTGAGTCAAAAGTAGGTATACAGTTATTAAAATCCAAAAGTAGGTTGGTTTTTCTCATGTAAGCACCTTTAAATAAAAGAATTCTAGTTATATTTTAGGCAGTAATTGCATCATCTATTAAGTGTTCAAAATGTCCTCCGATAACATTGCAACAATATTCACACTTGTCCCAAAACCCTATGACATAGTGCAGCACAAAATTACGAGTTTCATCAACTTCTTTAAATGCATCATGAATGTAATCTTTCAATTCATTTAAACGACATTTAAATTTAAATTTAATGAATCTTTTAATTCATTTGTTCTTTTGGGGATTTTTCTGATACACCTGGTTCTTTACAACCCCCCTCCCACCACAAACAATAAAATCTATTGGTGTCAACTGCGTATGGTTACCTTTCAATGCTACCTCTTCTTCCAAACCAATGCAGTGGAAAGACTTCGTTAAGGTAATCTCTTACTCTTAACGCGTAGCGGAGGTGCTCCATCTTCCTGAAAGAAGAGTTAATCAAAGTTAGGTTTAGTTTGGAGTAATGGAACTACCACTTCACGAGGCATTTCCGAATAGTAGAAATATAATTTAATAACTGTATATTTACTTTTGGTCTAATTTGTGTAGGGACCTTTCTTAAGAGTAAGGCCGCCTATTATTGTACTATGAAACTAAAATGTTGAAGAGTTAGGAAAACGGAAGTAATACTATTAAAACGAGCTACCTTTCGTGTTCCAGAATTTATTATTTTACATAGTCACCACCATGATCAATACAGTTTGGCAGCGATGAACGATGTGTCGGTCGAAGAAGTTCAGTGCGCGCTCTGTCACTTACATTTCTGTCATCACTGTGAAATTAACGAACCCATCTCCTAAATGTGTTGACACGATCAATATCTGCAACAGGAAAATGAAATTGTCAGGTCATGAATATACAAGTTTAAACATCATACCAATACTATTTACAATCTGCTATGATCCATTCTGGCGGAATAAAAGAAAGGCATAAGTTTTGGAACGTCCCTCGTATATGTATATATATATATATATATATATATATATATATATATATATATATATATATATATACATATGTATATATATATATGTGTGTGTGTGTGTGTGTGTGTGTGTGTGTATCCTGTCCATCTCAGTTGGTTTGTTATGACAGGACATGTCACGCGCATGTCAGACAACAGACTACGAAAGCAGTACACGACCCCTAGGCGCATCGAAACTGCGCTATAAACACGTGTTCAAGAGACAAAAAACACATACCAACTTAACGACTGGAGAAGAAAAGCTGAAGATCGGATAGTTTGGAGAAGTGTTGTATCAGGCGCAGCTGATGCCATTAGAGATGACATGTAATCATAAACGTTGGTTTAAATTTAATAAATATAAACCACCTTAAATCATTAAAAATTACTCATTAGTAAAAATAGATTACAATTTTTTTTTAAATAAATTAAGTTAGACCAATTACCTCCCCTAGACCCATAAATCAAATAATAAATAAAGTCAATAATACATGACAATTATCTCCCCTTAAAAACTTGCAAAATAAATACTCTCTCTATATATATTAACTGTAGCGTCTTTAAATCAAAATACGCTAACGGAAACAATTTACTACACGAGCGTCACCCTTTTAAAATTCATCATTCAATAAAATAAAAAGCTATAGCAAACATCTAAATGACTACTTTAAACACAGTTCCTGATTTCAAAAAAAGAAAAACTAAAAGGTAACTATCTCTATATATTTTTAAATCAAATTTATTATGTAAATTCAAAAATATATATATTTTTCTACTCATTTCTATCTATAACCTATATTAATTTTCTTATAAATTTTAAATCCAAACCTTTTATTTCAATTTTTTCAGATTCATCTGCCTTACTTTTAATGCTAGGTTTATTTATGGTGTCTTTTAAATTCAATAAAAATCCTCCTAAATTTGCTGATGAGGAGACCGTGCTTACCAAAAAAAACTATATATAATTGTTCTACATAACTTCATGTATACCACAAATAAAAAGCACGGATTTCCGAAACGATCGTACAGATAATTGACTTTGTTGTTGTTCCTTCTTATGAAACTGATTTTTAATTTAATTAAAATTTGATTTTTAAATTTTAAATTTTTTTTTTAAATTTTTAAATTAAAAATCACTTTACTTAATATTGAATTAGCTCTAGGACATTTAACTATCGAGCTTATTATATATCTAAATTACAACTAGCATTTCCTGTATTTTAATTAAACTAGTAATTTCACTGTTACATTAAAATACACATAGCTCTTTAGACTATTATTCTAATCTCCTTTAAATTTATATATATATATATATATATATATAGAGAGAGAGAGAGAGATGTATATATATATATATATATATATATATATATATAGAGAGAGAGAGAGAGAGAGATATGTTATTATAGCCCATAAACATAGCATTATACCAAATTAATAAATGAATATGATTAATTTTGTGCTTATTTTTTCCATTCAATAATGATCTCTAACTATACATCGAACGGATACCATAATACTTAGTTCCTTGCATATTATAGCAAATTCTCATAACAAATACTGCCAGCTCAACCCATAGCTTCCAAGAAATCTTTTCGTGTAAATGTGGTATTCTGGTGTCTAATCCCTATTATCCCTAATCATGCATCGAACGGATATCACAATATTTACTTCGCTGCACTTTACATAGCAAAGGGTCATAGAAAATTTTTGCTATATCGGTTTTTTGCATCGCAACCAAGAATGCTAACATACTTGCCAATCGGTTTACCTCAAACTTCACATTGGATCCAGCAAACCACCCCCTCCCTGACTTTCCTTTGCGGACAGACGCCATATTAGATGATCTGAAAATGACTCTTTCTCCGGTGGATGATATCATAAAAAAACCTAGACACCTCAAAAGCACGTGGACCCAATCTTATGTCGGCTGTGCTATTAAAAAAAAAAGCTCTATCGAGGTTGTTCCAGTTCTATCCAAACTATACAACAATGCCATCGTTAATATGACCGACTTGTTAGTCGTGAATGAAACAATATTGTTATATTTACAGTTTTAAAAACAATAAAGTACCGACGGAGAAAACTTGATCGTTAGAATTTGAAACATTATATATGCTCTGGAATCAACAAAATACATTTATTGAGTTTGTACTTATCTAACTTTCCATAAAATATTTTTTAATAAAAAAGTTTTAAATTATGACATTTTTTTCATCCATTACGATTGGTATATGCGAATTAATTAACGTTTCAAGTAAGTGATTAAACTATATATATATATATATATATATATATATATATATATATATATATATATATATATATATATATATATATATATATATATATATTAATTTGTCTTTACACAAGCTATAACCTGTTGCTACATAGTTATGAGCATGTTTCGCCCAGTTAGTTTTAATAATAAGAGACTTCTTCAAGGGGTCTAGCTTATATAAAAGCAAAGTTTGCAATGAAAACATCAGGTCAATGTCAATTCAAATAAGGAGATTTCCGTAAGAGTTGTACAAGTCGTAAAAATAGAAGCAAGAGATGGGATTGGTTGTATGGAAAACAAAATTAAAAGGGGTGTGGCTTGTGGTCTGTTTGGGGTGTAGGAATAAAGTAGACAGAGTGGGGGTTAAGAAGTCGAGATAGATACAGTGAGGGACAAAAAATAGATTATTATATGTGTGCGTGTGCGTTGTCCGTCTAAGATCTTTAGTATACCTGTGCGCATCGGGTCAGTATGGGGGTTACGGATTTTATGAACTTTTCGAAATATTCATGTGAATAAGTTTTAGATTTAAGCCAGGTCACTCTGTTACAAAGTGCTTCTACAACCTCAGAATTATATATATATATATATATATATATATATATATATATATATTTATATATATATATATGATATATATATAATTTTATATATAACTATATATATAATTATATATATGATACAATCCTATTCATTATATATATATATATATATATATATATATATATATTATATAATTATGTATATGAATATACACGCACAAACAGACGAATATATATATATATATATATATATATATATATATATATATATAGCTGAATGTATGTGTGTGTATCTGTGTGTGTCTGGTGACGAATAGGCTCCTATATGGTTGCCTATTTTAAAAAACTGATTACATATAATGATAAATGTATCGAGACACAGGAATGGGTATGTTTTATTTGGCAGAACGGTGGTTCATTAAAATTGTGGGGTGTGCGTTCGCGCATGGTCCACAAAGTATGGAAATAAAAAATTTTAAAATTAAAAAAAACTTAAATAGGGATGGTATAATAAAATTGTGGGGTCTGCGTTCGCACCTGGCCTCCATAGAATGGAAATAGGCACAAACTTTAATAAAGACTTTTCATATCTATCTGTGTAAGTATACGTTGATAATTATGTTTCAGTTTGAAGAAATATGGCATAATAAAATTATTCTGTTCGTTCGCACCTGACCTCCATAGAATGGAAATATGTCACAAAATTTAACAAGGTTTTTTTAACATAGATCCACAGAATATTGTGATAAGTGTTTCAGTGTGAACAGGTATGGTATAATAAATTATAGGGCTTATCTATTTTATTTTTACTTTCATCATATTTTGCTTTGGTTTTGATACCACCAAATTCAACTCAAATTTACGACCCTTCCTTTTCATAACCTATCATACTTTCATAAATCAGAGTCCATTTTCTGTAGACTGTTTTTGAACCCAGTCAACGACGGGTACTTTTGCTAGTATATATATATATATATATATATATATATATATATATATATATATATATATATATATATATATATATAATGCCTCTCAATTCTTAATATCAACTAATAATGTTTGTTCACTTCTATTCGTCTTCCGGCTAATAACTCAGGTGATCGTTGTTCTGGCGTGGGCAACTTAAAACCGTATTCTCAGCATTGATGAAATTTTAACTCATCTGAAAAAAAAAAAGAAAAAAATGCAGGACATTGTATTAATTGATCCAGAAGTTTGGACAGAGGTTGATCAGATCATTAGCCGTAAACTATGGGATGAAAAGTACGTTAAAACTATACAAGCAAACTATCATTCACTTGAACATATATTCGTAAATCATTTATATATATATATATATATATATATATATATATATATATATATATATATATATATATAAAATGAAAATTACCATTGAATTTACCAAAATGATCCAAGATGGTAAAATTAAAGTAAATTATAAATATTAAAGAATTAATATTTATAAAATTATCTCAGCCAGATATAAAAGCTCGATAATACCAAATAGGAAATAGAGCTTATAATTATGTTAACTCATATTTCATTAACATATTAACATATTTCATTAACTGTTTTTTAACATATTTCATTAACTGTTTTTTAACATATTTCATTAACTGTTTTTTAACATATTTCATTAATTGTTTTTTAACATATTTCATTAACTGTTTTTTAACATATTTCATTAACTATTTTTAAACATATTTCATTAACTGTTTTTTAACATATTTCATTAATTGTTTTTTTAACATATTTCATTAACTGTTTTTTAACATATTTCATTAATTGTTTTTTTAACATATTTCATTAACTGTTTGCTCATATATATATATATATATATATATATATATATATATATATATATACATAAGATTGTTGAATTTTATTTATTTTTTTATTAGCGATTAATTTCTTTCTTTTTCCGCTGCTTGGGCGTTTTTTATTATAAGAAAGGAGTTATTTGCCCTTTGTTTACATTTTTCTTCGCCCACATTTTAGGACGCATTGCATTTTATTTTATTGAAATATTCTTTATTAATTATTTATTAATAATTACTACGTGCATAAAAGTCATCTATATACATGCATGTTTCGGAGTTTACTCCTCATCAGTATAGCTAGACGTTTATTGACAAGGATCGAATCTACAACCGCTCAATAAGTAGTCTAGTGTTCAACCACGCAACCACAATAATATTTTGCGCATGAGAACAACGCCGCAGCTCATAAGAGCTATTATAGCTAACAAACCGGAAGTCCAATACCCTAGTTTCGAACTCATTTAGGCTAATCAGGTAGACATATCCGAATCCGGGATTCGAAACCCGAGCTCAGTTGGCAGAGTGCTTGCTTCGCATGCAAGAGGCTCGGGTTTCGAATTCTGGGTTCGGATATGTGTATCACTGATGATCCCAAATGCGAGCGAAACCAGTCTTGGACTTCCAGGTTGTTGGCTGTGATGGCTCTCGTAAGCTGCCGCATTATTACGCTGTGGATATATATATATATATATATATATATATATATATATATATATATATATACATATATATATATATTTGTGTGCAATAGATCTACTGGTATGGAAATCTAGTGATTATCGGTCCTATAAAATATTATTGGCTGTAATATTTTATAAAGACAATATATATATATATATATATATATATATATATATATATATAAACAAATACGTATTATATATGTTTGAAGCCTGAACAACGCATTATTACAAAATAAACAGACATATAGATAGAAATATATTTCGAAGTATGTCTTTCTTTCTTTCTTTTTTCCATGTTGCTGTTGGAGCAGATAATCAGAAAGTATAAGCCAGTTTGTTGTTTTTACGGTAGTTTTTTTAAATCTCGAAACGGTACGTTTGGTTACGGGGGATTCACGTTAAGATTTTTGTTCCTGGAATTCATAAATATATTTCGAAGCAAAACTTCATCTTCAGTATGTCTTTTTTTCTTTTTTTATTGTTAGGTAGTTGTTGGAGCATATATATAATTATACAATCTAAGACTGTAAATTTTACTTTACAACAATTTACTGTTTGACAGGATACTCAAATAAGAAATATTAATATTAGGAAATCTTAATATTTCTTGATATTTAATTTTTTTATTTATGCAACCAAAATAGAAAATAGAGCTTGTCATGGGAAAACACAATTTAAGACTGTAAATTATATTTTATAAAAATTGATTGCTAAACAGGATACTCAATCCTGTTTAGCAATCAATTTTTATAAAATATAATTTACAGTCTTAAATTGTGTTTTCCTATGACAAGCTCTATTTTCTATTTTGGTTGCATTGAGTTTTTTTTATTTGGTTTAAATTACAATATGAATATATATATATATATATATATATATATATATATATATTGAGTGGTTGTTTGTTTCCATGTGTGGGCGTTCTTGAGCTTAAATATATGTAATTTGATGAGCTGATTAAGGGAATGCATAATAATTTACATAGATAATTGAGTGGTATATATATATATATATATATATATATATATATATATATATATATATATATATATATGTGTGTGTGTGTGTGTGTGTGTGTGTGTAAATAAATACGTACTTAGCTTCTCCATAATCATTCACATTAATCAAAAAACATGACGCAACTGCTTCATCAAATTCTCAAGAATTCTAATTAAAACCTCTTAATGATATTCAACTTTTCAACAGAAATTTTGCTCAAATTTTAACAGAAAAAAAGTAATAAATTACACAAGGAGTTTCATTAATTATAACATTTGATCAGTTTTACTTGATAGAGAGTTTCTCATCCATCATGTGATTTCTGTCACTTTATGACCGTTTCGACGGTCTCTCTGAATATGTCTACATCTATAATCTAATTAGATGACCTTATAATTGATATATATATATATATATATATATATATATATATATATATATATATGTATATATATATATATATATATATATATATATATATATATATATATATATACTAGCAGAAGTACCCGTCGTTGACTGGGGTCAAAAACAGCCTACTACAGAAAATGGATTGTGATTGATGAAAGTATGATAGGTTATGAAAAGGAGGGGGTTGTAAAGAGATAGGTTTTGATCCTCATAAATTTTACTCTCAGGAAAATATCATGAAAGTAAAGATATTTATCAAATTTGTTTCCATTCGTAGCCAAGATTGACCAACAAAATGATGTTTCCTTACAAAGAGAAAATGTTATATATATACTAATATAAATATACAAGAAATAAATGTTACCATAGTAAATAAAAGTTACTTTTATGGCAGAAAAGTTCATTGGTTTGTATTTTAAAGTCGTTTGTAAAAAATTTTTTTTTTAATTCACGAAACGGTTTTAAAAAAAATCAAAATAGCAGCGACTTTGAAAAATTATATGTAATCATTTTTTTTTAAATAGTCAACCATATAGGAGCCTATTCGTGACCATACACACACACACACACACACACACACACACACACACACACACACACACACACACACACACACATACGTTCAGCTTTATATTATAGATATATATATATAGTTGAACGTCAAAAAACGTCATTATTTTTGCACCATCAATATATATTAAGTTGGTGCAAAAATAATTTCGTTTATATATATATATATATATATATATATATATATATATATATATATATATATAAACGACATTATTTTTGCACCAACATAATATATATAGAATATTAAAAAACGTCATTTTTACACCATCCATATATATTAATATCCATGTCCGTGGAGACTTTAACGTTAACAATATTGAGTAACTAATTCATTCAGATGAAACATTGTCCTTGCATTTTCACGCTCGGACCTGACACTGCAGAGAAACAACGGAAAAAATTCAACTAGATTATTTCAATTGAAACAGAAGGCATTTATTAAAGGTACTTTTCGAACAACGCCTGCATCTTTTTTTTCTTTTTTTTATAGTTCCTCTCGTCTGCCATGTGATCAACAAAACGCTACCGTCTCAGCACATGTTTAAACTTCTCTCACTCCGCCACGAGCCACACCTCGCGCCGGTCGGAGCTTCCCGTTCGCTCGCGACACCCATGTGGTTCCTTTATCTTTTCCTTTCTTTCCCTTCTATTCCTTCGCTGTTCGTCACCTTGTCCGTCGGCTTGGTCATTTGCATACGTGTCATTCCGTTGCTACTTCATACGCGTAGTAGCTCTATTACACAAACAATACTGATGATGAAAAAGTGTTGTATGTGAACTATGTCAAATTCTTTAAAAATTAACATGCTGATGTATATTTCTGACAGCTTGCGATAAACAGTGTGCACTTATTCTGATGCCTCCACTTTGATCCTCTAACGACTCAGTTGTCTTAATTGAGATTAAAACGGAGTTCAGCAAATCATCCTATCACCTTTCTTTCACAAAAATTATCGATATTCATGGCAGCTTAAGATCCTTCACTTCTGAAATCCTTCTTAAATCTATTTTCGAAAAGAATGTGTCCTGCGTCACATCTGATATATATAAAAAAAGCCACTGAAGAGTTTTGAACGTAAGTAGATTCTTTATTTTTTTAGGATATCTTTCTGTAATTTTAACAGAATCTGACTAAGACATTGCGAAACTTTGAAAATAAAAATACAAAATTCAAACAAACTTTATTTACGAAAAATAATGTCTTTTAAATGTTGCCCATTTTCAGCATATTTGTGCTCTTTCCACAACATTATTCATGACAGATCGCAGAATTTCTGGATTGCGATTTAACTTCCTTATTTCGTTCCTTGTGTTTTCCTATAATTCCTGCAGGGCTTAGGGTTTTTAACATAAACTCTTTCTTTAAGATATCCCCATAGGAAAAAGTCGGGGCTAGTCAAGTCTTGGGAATATGGTGGCCATTTGACATTGCCAATTAAAAATCGAAGGTTGACGGTGAAAATGGGCAACATATAAAAGAAATTATTTCTCATAAATAAAGATTATTTGAATTTTGAATTCTCTTTTACAAAACACTTCCCAATCTTATTCTGAAGTTACAGAAAAATATCATCAAACATAAAGACTCAAATTAAGTTCAAAACCTTTCAGTGACCTTTTGGACATTCTGTACTAGACTGATTAAAAAATAATGCCTTCTATTTTTCATTTCGAATGCATCAGAAAGAACTGCAATTTGCATTCTTATAATGACTGAATTATGCAATTTAGACCTAAAAGTTTCGTATCTCTGTTGCAGATATTGACGGTGTGAGAATCTAAGAAAACAACTACTGTCATAGACGTACGTCAAAAGCAGAGATGCGTCATTGACTTCCTCCATACAGAAAAGTTTGAACCGATCCACATTCAATGGCGGTATGAAAAGAACTGACTCGCGGGTGGCGTTATCACAGTCACAGCAAGATCATGGTAAGACCACGTAAAAAGTGTGTGAACTTACATTCATAAGGCAAGATTGGAACGCAACAGACCTTCTTATCTTTATCCTACTGACTTTCAAAAAAGAAATTGGCAACTCAGTAATAATTTGGCTGCCACGTTTTTTAATACAATTGGTGTAGGTAGTGCCATCGTTAGAGTCATGCCTCCTCCAAATTTATACCACAAACCCTCTTCCTCAAAATTTAACATCAGAGAAGCAGGTGATGCTAACCTTATACTGTTATATATTATTAATACAGTGTGGCTCACTTAAAAGTATCCCAATCTCTCTAATCTTTATCTTAACGACCAACTGACACCACAAGACAAAAATGCAAAATAAGAAAGATGAAAATAGAAGAAATGCGTATAACATCTTGTGTGAATTTAAAGTTTGATATGATAATTCCCAAACAGCCGTCCATACTCAGAGATTACGAAGAAAAGGGTATAGAATTGATGTAATAGTATAACAATTGTTTCCGAAATTTCCTAATAGCAATGTGAAACTTGTTGATTTAGAGTCGGCAACCTTCGACCCGCGGGCAAAATCCAGCTCTCGTGTGAATTTTGTTTGGCCCACCATCTTACTCAGTGCACGATATACAGGGTGATCTACGTAAAAGTAGCCCGATCGAATCTAATCTTTCTCTAAACAACTTTTTTTAAGATTAAGCGGTCTACTTAAAAGTTTCCCAACCTGTCTAATCTTTCTCTTAACGCCCGACTGACACCACAAGACAAAATGCAATTCTTTTTCCAACAAGATGGCGCTACATGTCACACGTCTCACAGATCACCGATACGAGTTCATGACATGTTTACGGAAGAGAGAACAATAAGCAAAGGGTTATGGCCACCACGTTCCCCGGACTTGTCATCATGTGATTTTTATCTTTGGGGGACTTTAAAACAAAAAGTTTATGCAAATAATCAAAACAAAAAGTTTATGCAAATAATCGTCACAATCTAAACCAACTAAAGGAGAACATTACCAACGCTATCAGGAGAATCATCAAAGAAGGTCAACGAACGGTATCTGCAAACGTTGTTAAACGTGCCCAGAAATGCATAGATGTCAACGTGGAACACTTCCAGCATCTTTTATAACACTACGGGTAATTTAAAAAATAAAAGAATATTCCTCCTATTAGATCCTCTCTATTAGATTTTCTGGGCTACTTTTAACTGGGCCACGATTTATGCGCAAAAATAGAATGTCAGAAAGAATGTTATCATAGCGAAAGAAATATTTACAGATAAAATTATTTATGCTTAACTGTTTAAAATTACACTTGACCTTGTCAATAAAAAAGAATCTAAATGACGATGGACGGAGAAAGAGAGGATGAGAGTACGTCAACGGTGTAAATAAATGACGTAAATGAAGAAAAAAGAATGGACTAAAGCAGCAGCAGTAGTAGTAGTAGTAGTAGTAGTAGTAGTAGTAGGAACATCGAAAGAGGAGAATAAGAGGATGACGTAGAAACGGCGTTTATTATACTAAGGTAATATGTATCAACGTTGGCCTTTATTCTAAACTTTATTGCATGCGTCTTATACGAAATTTTGAACGGACCTTTTTGTTTGATTCACAGAGGAATCTTGTCGTCATTACTTTAGTCATAACGACGTATAAGTCGTAAGTAATTTGTTTTTGTATTCTATGTATTACTTGCGAGTTGAACCTTTAACATCGTGAAGACCTTTAACCTCGCTGTCACTTAAAACTAATTAGCACATGACACTTATATCCGTTGCGCCACAGGAAATTTGGTGTAATTTTAAATTCTTTTTTTTAAAGGAAATTGCTCCAAACAAGGCATGAAACCACTTGATGCAAGGAGCTAAAATACTACTTCATAGTTAAAAACTTGCCAACTATGAGTTTTAGATGGAATAGATTCTGACGCAGAAAAACAGAGATTCTTCCCTCTTTGTCATAAACATGTCCCATGGAATATGAGGACTAAAGGACAAAATAAGTGAAGCCAGATTTATGAAACTGCCTGCACAATCGTTTTTAGGCAAAGCAATGATACGACAATATCAATGCTTATCCAATTGCTCATGCGCAGCATGTTTCATTTAAATTTTCAGCTTTTATTTAAATACTAGCCTGGGTACCCGACGTTTCCCGGGCGTTTGGAAGTGTGTGTTGAGAACAAAAAAGTGGTAGTAGGCGAAGGAGGAAAAGAACGTCAAAAATAAAAGTGACGTGTTTGCTGTCCAAACCGGAAGTGGCGTTGGTTTAAATTAAGGCTAGACAATCCAAAAGAGGGGATGACTTTCGAAAATATCGGCGAAAATGCGACTCCCCCCCTGTAGAAAATTGCCCAGTGTAAGATGAAGGAATTAATGTTTTTGTCCAACTTTTCGATATTTGCCGTCAGAAGGGGCGAGCTTCAAAATGATATGCATCTCGAAACGATACCGATCTCGTGAAAATCTGTCGCCTCTGCCGAAAGTTTTACGCAGACATACATACATACATACATAATTTAAACAGACAGGTGAGATTTATATTATAGATTTGTATATTTCTATAAGGAATTCAGGTTTAATATAATGATGAAAGTGTGGCGTATAAAAGTATTGGATTAACACCTATGTGACGTGAAAGTCACCCTATATTCTAATGCTGCCGCACACTCTGGTGAAGATGAACATGCGATTTGTTCTCGATTGGAAAAGGGGATAACTTTTCATAAGCAATCGAATACCAGTAAATAGCAAAGTTACGTATTCACGGTAAACATGTATGGACACACGGCAAGTGGTTACACAGTTTATGCAATGTACAGCCATAAATTAGTGAAAAGCAACTCGTATAATCAGTTTACACCGACCAGCTGCTGGCAAGCTGAAACACAGATCGAATAAATGCATAGAAAGGGCTTAACACGTCTCAATCCATTGAAGAAAAAGGGCTTACTTCAAAACGACAGAAGAGGAAATGCTAATCTCAAAGAAATTGAAGGCAGATTTAGGTTTTCATAAAACCATTGTTTTAAGCAGATAGGAGAAACTTGTCTGCACACCTCTAACAGGGAAGATCAGCTAATTAAAGAGCTAAGTCGAAAAGCCTTTTCTTCCTCCTCTGACCAAGAAATTGTCTAAATGAATTCAAGTCGAAAATCCAGCATCTTAAAATAACTTATTTTAATTGAATCCAGAAGAACTCAAGTAGTTTAACTTTTTATTTGCACGATTGTCTGTGAAATGATCATATGCAATGATTATTTTCGTTTATGAGAAAGTGATCTCTGGTGGTTTTATTGGTTATTGATTGTTTTTATCTTTTTAAGATTACCCAGCAAGTTTCCAGATCTACACTGATCCCGACAAAGTGCTGCAACATACCAGCTAATCACTAAAGTACCCGTGAAGGAAGAACTTAATCCCGACTCACAACGAACGGTCAGCGTGTTTAAGATATTGTCACACAGACTTAGGGTCATGCACGTTGTATGTGCTCAGAAGATGAGAGCGGTAATTCCAGAGACCAGTGAGTGTCTGCTTACATTTTGAACGGTTCATCACTATCTGAAAGTAAAGGTGTGGCTATTGGAACTTAGGGTTTGCGTCCGTGTGTCGAGGTCGAGAACACAATCCTCCCAGCCTGGTCACACTAATTGGTCTCGTGATACAGGAGTGTGCGACACCTTTCGGACGTGGTTACACGCGCATTTTTTAATGTTATCATGTAAAAGGAATACTAATTATTTCATAAATATTTCCTTATGTCGACTCGAATTATGTGTGCGTACGTCCAAAGAAACGATTAGGCTGAGCGAAGCAAAATAAGGAGGAAACGATGAAAGGGGAAAAGATATAAGAACAGAAGTTATGTTGCACATATATCCAGGGCAACGTTTGGCAGCCATGCTAGTTTACAAAACAAAACAAAAAAAAACAAAAACAAAAGTATTTGGCGGGGTCTTTCAAAGAGAGGGAGTCCGTGAGAGTTTGATGACAAAGAGAAAAATTGGATGGGGATAGAGAAGAGTAGCTACGCTGGTCATTCGGTGGGTACCCGATGAACATTAGTTCGCTTAATGCCATAGATAAGCCGTAGAAATAGATAAGCGCTTCTTTGATGTTCACTCGCCACCGCCACAATCGCCACAACTAAGACATCTACCATCGCTATGACCACTGCTACTATGGACTATCTATATACCTATATAACTGATCATCGGAGTTTATTAAATCAATTAGAGGAAATGAGTAAAAATTAAAACACACACATATATAATAATAAGCATAATGAATTTATATACATATATATATATATATATATATATATATGTATGCATATATATATAATGCATTAACTATCTTATATAAAACTTGCGAGAAATTATGTATTCCGAACTTTCGTAATGATTTTATTTAATTGTCATATATTAATGACATCATCAATTGAAACGCACACATGCTTACACAACTTCTTATAATCAAACATATACGTTCATGTACATCAATAATATATATGAGCATGTGCATGCATATACTAATATTACTGCAAAGACACACATATATATATATATATGGATATGTATTTGAATACGTACATATATATATTTAAATATGAATATGTACATGTATATATATACATATATATATATATATATACATAAACTAATACATACATAAATATATACGTATGAGTATGTACAAACTCACACACATATAAACACACACACACACGCATATATATATATATATATATATATATATGGATAACTGTATAAATATATTAACATGCAAATACACTGTTTATATATAAATATGCATATATATGTATATATGCATATATATGTATGTATATATATGTATATATATATATATATATATGAAATATGTCCAAATATATATATAAATTTCTACATATATATATGTGTGTGGATATAAATATGCATATATACATAAGTATGCATATACATATATATATATATATAAACTAATATTTACAAGGAGATAGCAGAGCGAGTTCACGGTTCGTGGAAGGGGACGGTGTCGGATACAGGGTTATAAAATGAGGGTGTTGGTTGATCGGAGTTCGAGGTGGGTTGGTAAAAATTAAAGGGGGATGTGGTGGGGCAGATTGAAGCGGTCGCACAGTTAAAATTAAACAAAGGAAGGAAAGATGCTGGAATAGGAAATGATAAAAATATGCTTAATGGATGAGTTTGATTGCAGAAACAAAATTAAGGAAATAATAAATTTATATATTCCACAAGGAGGCAATAGATAGAGGTATGCACTAAGGTATACATGTCGGCGTTTGTACAGTTATAATTGCATATCACATATTCATACACACACACACACACACACATATATATATATACATATCTATATATTAAACGGCATAATCACGTTGATCCACTGGTTCTCAATAGGCCATAGAAGTTAAGCAGCGGTGAGGCTAGCGAGTACCAGATGAGTGACCATTCGGGAATACTTGGTGCTGTATCTACTACGCTTGGACGTAGAAATCTCCAGGTTTGTATCTGGAGACACCTTTAAAACCACTGGGAGAGAGGCACCCTCAAGACATCCATCAAGGAGGATAAAATTCCTGACAAACCCCTTAAGGTCTACCGTCTGCTCTGTTCGCGGCAATCGATTGCACCGGCTTAGTTTAGCAGTTGTTTCGAAAAATGGGGATAGTTCAACAATATAAATAAATCATCTGTGTATATTTCATACAATTTAGTGGTGTATGGACTTCATACGTCAAACTCGACATGAGAATCCATATATATATATATATATATATATATATTTGTGTGTGTGTGTGTATAATCGTTTTATAGATTGGTTTCCTAGATATAAATCCAATGAAATCCACGTGATTATTAAAGATAGCTCAATGGAGGGCAGAGCTGGCATATGTCTGTGTTTTTATACAAACACTATTGGTTACAGACGTGCATACATGTTTCGGTGGAATCCCAATTCAGAAAGCCCACTTCATCAGACAAAAAAAAAGGAGCGATATTGAAACGAGAGTCAAGATTAGTTTTTTATAAAATAATCTGGACGCTCTGGAAGAAAATGGAGTAAATACTTTGTGAATATGAGCAGTAGGGGTTTTGGAAGGGTGCTGCTGAATTAAGGGAGTAAAGGCGGGGTAGGATGAAGGAGGAGTAGGGGTAAGTACGATCCTATGTAGTCAAGTTTTCACAGCGGGAAGTTATTGATATTATTTTAACTTGGCAGTTGTTTATTGGCCTGGGTTTTCGTTTTTATCTGAAATAATATTATACCCTAATCGCTGTTTCTAACCTATCTTAGGTCCTTATAGTGAGTTTTCTTTTTTAGAGGGCGACTTCATTATCCATCTATGTTATTTATTTATTTATTTATTTATTTTATTCCTCGCTTTTTATCCATTCATTTGTTTTCCGTTTTTAAATCATTTATTTATATGTTTATTTATTTATTTCATATATATATGTCCTTATGGTTAAATTAACAGTCAGTGAAGCGATATATCGACTTATAATTTCCCCCTCTTCCTTCAGCCAACCTCCACTCCTACTCCCTTCTTTTACCACACCCCTTCCAAAAACCCTACTGTTCACATTCACTAAGTATACACTCCACTTTCTTCCATAGCGTAAACCACACCCGAATATTTGATAAAAAACGAATATTTAATCTCGTTTACTTATCGCTCCTTTTTTTGGTCTGATAAAATGGTCTCTCTGAATTGGGATTCCACTGAAACCTGTATGCACGTATAATAATGTTTGTATAATAAACAAACTCTCTCTCTCTCCCTCTCTCTCTCTCTCTCTCTCTCTCTCTCTCTCTCTGTACATATATATATATATAATTATTTACTATAATAATTAACTACCTACAGACACTAGTGTTTCATCCTTTATGAAATCATCAGTGCTGAGTGTCACGATTAACGCTAATCGAGAGATTCGAACACTGGCGACCCGAACAAATAGGCCACCGACAACCGCGAGGGATACAGTTGAAATTAAACATTTATTCTTTTTAAATGCTTTTAGCGTCAGTCAGAGTGATCTAGTCATTATATGGCCATTTACGCATATGAGCTAAGTTGACCAACTTAAAAAGCATTGAAATTTTCTTTAGCATTAAGCTTCTCAAGACGTGTAAAGCTGAACACGTATAGCGGAGCTTAAACATAAGAATAGCATACACAGCGCAATGCCTAGATATAGATACAAAGATCATATAACACCTCCTCCAATTACACTGTGTCCTTATTATATCCGCAAATAAACATAATACACACACATGATATTGTCTTGTTTATAAGAGCTATGCATCTAGATTCTAATCTCAGCCAATTCTAGACAAAAAAAAAAAAGTGAAAACGACCTCGAATAGTTTAATTTCAAGCTTCATGCTTTATCTGGAGCGATTTCCCCCCAAAATATTTCAAGTGGCATCATGCCTTGTCTGAATCAAAACCTTCAAGTGGTTTCATGCCTCGTCTGGAGGCATTCCTATAAAAAAAAAATTAAAGTGGTTTCATGCCATCTCTGGGTCGACTTTCATTAAATATTTCAAGTGGCTTCATGCCTTGTCTGGAGCGACTTCATAAAAAAATTCAAGTAACGTCATGCCTTGTCTTCAGCGACTTTCATAAAAAAATTACAAGTGGCTTCATGCCTTGTCTGGTGCGATTTTCATAAAAAGTTTACAGTGGCTTCCCGCTTTGTCTAAAACGACTTTCGTGAAAAGTTTCATGTTGGGAGCAAACCATAAGTAAAAGCATATGACTTTTATCAAATTTGGATTAAAATGTAATTCCGAAGTTTGCTGCCAATTGTTTTTTAAGTGACGCAAAATGCTGTTTTATATGCCCTTTTGTACTTAATACAGAATTTTTTTTTATTCCTCTAGAGTAAGGTTCCTCAACAAGGGTTCCTCAGTAAGGGTTTCGTGAAAGACTGGGCCTTCTAAAAAAACTTAAAAGGGTTCCCTTAAAAGATCGTAATAAACACGTCGATGTCACCTTGAAGAAGCATATTCCATTCTGAGTCGATCCAGTTTTTATGTGTTTTAAGTTGTTGTAAGAAAAAATATGTAATTTTTTAATTTATGTTTTTTTTGGAAAACAAGTCAATAAATTTGAAAAAGACGTTTTTATTACCGAAAGCGGTTTATAAATATATTGCTTGCATTATAAAAGCGAAATAAATGAATAAGGCTGCAATATATTTTCTCGTTTAGAGATTTCTTAGGGCACAAATATTATGGAAAGGGTTCTACGAAGGTAAAAAAAAAGGGGTTAGGAAATGCTGATATAGAGGAAAGAAAAACCAATAACTGCAAAATTTGGAAAACAAAATAATCAATAAAAAACAAAAAAAAAAACACTGGCGTTGATCAAAACAATAATGTCCAATTACTTAATAGATACGCCCCCTGAACGTTTTGAGGAAGTTACCTGCCCTTTGTTTTATATTCACGCCGCCTCTATTTGGGACGTATTTCTTGCTATTCTTATTAAATTTTATTTAATAAGCATTTAAATATTCTATTCAAATACCTATTAAATTTTTTTACATGCATAAAAGTTTTCCATGTATTCGCGTGTATCTGGGTATCACCTGATCCCAGCATAGCTAAACTTTTAACAAGGTTCGAACTCGTAACAGGTCGATAAGTAGGCTGATGTCTTACCACGGTATTTCGTCGAATTTTATGCACAGATTTTAATCACTTTTAAATGTAAGATTTATTGTGGATTATTATTCAGTTCAGGTTGAAGACAGGTGATACCTAGAAACACATGTGTCCATGGCTAACTTTTATCACGTAAGGCACTTAAAAATATTTAATAGATATTTGAATAAAATATTTGAATGTTTCATAAATAAAAGATATATATATATATATATATATATATATATATATATATATATAATTAAGTACTATCCACTTATCTAGTGTTTCCTTTTCAGATTAAATATGTCTTTAACTCATTTCAAAGTGTTTTTAATTACTTAGGTCTTCTGCCGAATCATGGTTTTGATATAAGTGCATTTGATCGCATCCCTAAGATGTACGAATTTTGAAGGGAAAGTTTTGCTTGAGTGTAAGTGTGAACTATCTATTTCCTCAATATTTGTATTGTTGTATTATATTATTACTTAATGTTATTCAGCAATATTATTAGATTGTAGCTTCGCTTTTTATTTCAGTTTTAATAGTTGTTAATATTTAATAGTAAGCGTGATTTATTTATTTCAGTATCGCTAGGAGGAATCAATACTCACACAAAGTAAACCATTTGCATATAAAGCTAGAGTTATTCCACTAAGATAAAGAAAAACATTCGTATCCACTGTTTACTATGGTTAAAATAGGGTAACTTCTTTGTTAGTCAAATAAAAGTATTGCTAACTCATGTTAAAAATAAGATTCAGTTCGCCGCTAATATTTGTTAACAACTAAATGACCCCCTTTGTTAGTACATTCCTGTTCAATAACTCTGAGGTTTTCAAGCATAATAATAAAGTCTTTTTCTCATCTAACCACGAAGAACAAGGATTTCACGTATTTTGGTTAACATGCTCCAATTCAGACGATGATGTGATACTGCGAAAAAGCGTCATCTTTGCATTTATTAATTTGTTTGGAAAATTTTATAAGAGTTTTGAAAGTTTTCTAAGAATTTGAAATATAATTATAAGAGTTTTTAAATTTTTTTAAAGGATTTGATAATTTTCTAGGAGTTTTGAAAATTTTCTAAGAGTTTTGAAAAAAAATCGAAGAGTTTTGACACTTTTCTAAGAGTTTGGAACTTTTCTAAGAGTTTTCAAAATTTTGTAAGAGTTTTGAAAATTTTGTAAGAGTTTAGAAAACATTTCTAGGAGTTTTGCAAAATATTTCTCCTGTCATCTAAAATCAATGAGTGGTCTTGTTTCCATTCAACAAGATAATATAAACAGCAATTTTGTTTATATTTATTTATTAAATAGCAAGGAGACTTGACTTTGCCCAGGAGTGAATGAGAATTAAAAGATATTCCACACTTCCAATACTTTTATTGTCTTAAAAATCGCTTCACTCGTCCATTATTTAATCAAATCCATTGATTAGCTGTTGTAATCGGGGACCCACCGCGATGCATCGATCGCATACCTACCCACTCTGACTTATTCCACAATAAATTGTAGTCGACATTGCACTGTAGAGAACCAACTGTTGATTTTACAAAATTATTTTTTGTATAATGGCTTGTATTAAAGTTTAAAATACAAAACTACAGCACCATGGTTCAATTGTGTTCTAAATAAAAACATTAATTTCAAACACATCCCTGCCCATTGCAGAAACTACTGTTGATTTTATATACCGGAACTTTCTGCTTGTGCGGTAATAAAATTTCTTAAATGCACCTGTGATGTAAGGCTGATGTTTGATTAAAACCGAACTGTCACTTTTTAACCGGATTTTTTCAACTATCGATTTTCGAAATTTATTGAAAGCATTCAGATACAAAACATATCTAAGAACACTCCCAGACACAAAAAGTACATGTGTTAAATTTTAAAATATCAGCCGAACTGTTTCGAAGTTCGTACAAAACAAACTCAGACACACATAGGCATATACGCAGACAAAATACCATAATATATATATATATATACTAGCAAAAGTACCCGTCGTTGACTTGGTTCAAAAACAGCCTACAGAAAATGGACTCTGATTTATGAAAGTATGATAGGTTATGAAAAGGAAGAGTTGTAAAGAGATAGTTTCGAATTTGGTGGTATCAAAACCAAAGCAAAATATGATGAAAGTAAAAATAAAATAGATAAATCCCATAATTTATTATACCATACCTGTTCACACTGAAACACTTATCACAATATTCTGTGGATCTATATTAAAAAAAACCTTGTTAAACTTTGTGACGGTGGTCAGGCGTGAACGAACACTCCATAATTTTATTATAACATATTTCTTCAAACTCAAACATAATTATCAAAGTATACTTACGCAGATAGATATGAAAAGTCTTTATTAAAGTTAGTGCCTATTTCCATTCTATGAAGGCTAGCGCGAACGCAGACCCCCACAATTTTATTATACCATCCCTATTTAAGTTAAAACATACTTATCAAAGTATTATTATGTACATCTATATCAAAGCACTTGTAAAGGTTTTTTTTTTTAATTTTTAAATTTTTTATTTCCATACTTTGTGGACTAGGCGCGTACGCAGACCCCACAATTTTAATGAATCATCATTATCCTAGATCAAACATACCCATTCCTGTGACACGATACATCTTCTATCATTATATGTGATCAGTTTTCAATAATAGTCAACCTTATAGGAGCCTATTCGTGACCAGACAAACACACAGACATTCAGATTTATATTATATATATATATATATATATATATATATATATATATATATATATATATATATATATATATATAATGTCGGTCAACTTAGCTCATACGCGTAGATCGTCATATAATGATTAGATAACTCTCTGACTGACGTTAAACGCATTTAATAGGAATAGAAAATGTTCAATTTCAACTGTATCTATCGCGTTTGACGGTAGCCGAGTAGTTCTAATCCTTGCTAATGAAGCCAGACATGACTTCTGTTGCGGGGTTCAAATCTCTCGACTGACATGAATCATACCACGCTGCATTGATGATTCCCGAAAGGATGAAACACTAATGTCTGTAGGTATTTAATAATTATTATAATAAATATAAATATATATGTATATATATAGAGTCACTAGCAAAATATTTGGTACATTGTTTTGTTTTCGCATTTCTCAAGAAATATCAAGTTAATTTGAATGAAATTTACACTAGATATACTTAGTTGTGCTCTCTCTCTCTCTCTCTATCTCTCTCTCTTTTCTATATATGATTGCAACGTTTTGTCAGACGAGTGCCACTCCCTCAGACATTTAAAATCCATGAGCCCAAATGTCTGAGGGAGTATCTATACAAATATGATGTTAAAGAGTCTTAGCTTTGTACGACAGCTAAGTCTCTCTCTCGGTTCAAAATGTTGAGATCCAGCAACAAGCAAGAACAAGATAGCCAGCAGCAAATTAAACTGCAGACCAGCTTAATGCGGGTACTGGTCTTCCGCTTTATGTCCATAGATTACTGTTTTTAAAAATAATAAATAAATAAATATATATATATATATATATATATATATATGTATGTATATATATATTGATTTCAAGGTTATGAGAGATTTTGAAGCATGACAACGATGTTATTTTTTTAATATTTTAGTATTTAATATTTTATTTTTTTATATGTCAAGCAGTCTTCCGCTTTTGGTCACTAAAAGTACCGAAATAAAAATGAAAGACGTTGACATTTTCATTTCGATACTATTTTGTGACTAAGAGACCGCTTGAACTATAAAAAAAATAAAATATTGACTACAAAATGGAACATAATTTTCATGCTTCAAAAAACCCTCATGACCTTGAAATCATTTTTCTAGAGCATACGTGGACTTTTAATAATAATAATAATAATAATAATAATAATAATAATAATAATAATAATAATAATAATAATAATAATAATATATGCATACATACATATATATATATATATATATATATATATATATATATATATATCAATATTAGGAATTTTAATGATCATAGTACATTTTGCAATGCATATTCTTAGCAACTCGGTGAGGAAACATGAATACATTACTCTGTTTTGCAAACTTTACCATTTAGGGAGGTAATTCAGTGAAACTCTAACCCCCCCCCCCCGAAAAATATTTTTAAAAATAAGTTAGATACAAAAAATCTACTAGAGAAAAGACTTTCTATAAACTAAATTTTGACTTATATAAAATTTTACTTACATAAAGTAATGCATATTTTAAAAGAATATCTATACGCATGTGCGCGTAATATATATATATATATATATATATATATATATATATATATATATATATATATATATATATATATATATATACATAGTAGCGTCCAAAAGTTAAGGAACGGTCGATCATTTTCTTTTAAATGACTTCTAACTTTATCTATAAAAATGGGAAAAATTTTGGAGGGGCGAATTTTCCAATGTTTAATATTGGTAGTTAAATAAAAAAAAAATTTTTTTTTCATTTTTGATTTTGAATATATATTAGTTTTTTTTTTTTTTTACATATAAATAAATTAAATTAAATTACAGGTGTCCAAAAGTTAAGGAACGGGGAAAATTAATAATGAAAAAACAAAGAATCCTTTCAGTATTTAGTGAAAAGTCCCTTGTTTTCAACCACACTATGTCATCTTTTGCTGCAAGACAGAACCAATCATTTACATGTTATTGGTGAGATATTATTCCAGGATTTTCTTATACATTCTCATAGATCATCAAGAATTTTTTTTCTGTAATCTTATCAACAATAATTTGCCAAACATTTTCAATTGGATTAAGGTTGGCTATCTGAGCAGGCCAATCCATAACACAAATATTGGATCTATTTAGCTCTTCTAAAACTATTTTTGCTTTATGGCAGGGTGCATTGTCTTGCATAAAGATATCAGAATCAGGAAGATTACGAACCACATGTTCTCTAATCAATTCTCTGTACATTCGGGCAGTAACTTTTCCATGAATCCTCACATGAGGGCCAGTTCCTTTTGAAGTTATCATATCCTATACCATTATACTGCTGCCCTATCCAAATTTTTACTCTATTTTTAACGCACATAGGGGACAGCCTTTCTCCATTTTTTTCTTCTGACATGTGGTCTCTTGTCTAATCCGAAATGATTGAATTTAGATTCATCACTAAAATGAACCTTTTTCCCATTTTTCTCGCCCAAACAAATGTTTTTCGGCAAATAACAATCTGGCTTTTTTATTTTAATAGAAATTAAATGCTTTGAGCATGGACTTCTTGAAAATAATCCAATTTCATTTAATCTTCGTGAGATCGTTTGTCGGAAAATCTTTTGTCCAGTTTCGGATGTAAAATCCCGGGATATCGAATCCACAGTCTTAAAGAGATCAGAATGAGATGATCGAGTGATTTTCTTATCCTTCCTCTTAGTTGTTATTCGGGGTCTGCCTGATTTTTTTCTTTTCAGTCAATATTAAATCTTTTTTTCTATTTTCAATAACCCGAAAAACAATGCTTTTAGAGCTTTTCAGTATTTTAGCAATTTTTGGCTTTTTTTTCATCATAATTGTCACAAATAAGCTGTTTTTTTCTCGCATAGATAGCGTTTTCGAATATTCAGAGTCAACATTTTGTTAAGTTGTTATTAAAATTGCTAAAGTTTGTTTTAATTTTCCCCGTTGCTAAACTTTTGGACGCCTGTAATTTAATTAAATTATTTATATGTAAAAAACTAATATGTATTCAAAATCAAAAATATTTTTTTTTTAATTTAACTACCATTATTAAACATTGGAAAATTCCCATCCCCCCCTTTTGCTGGATAAAGTTAGAAGCCACTCAATAAAAATGATCGACTGTTCCTTAACTTTTGGACGCTACTGTATATATATATATATATATATATATATATATATATATATATATATATATATATATATATATATATATATATATATATGTATGTGTGTGCGTGTGTTTTTACGTACCTGTGTGTGTATGTTTGTATATATATATATATATACATATATATATATAGATTGCGTATGTATATATACGTGTGCATATATATATATGTGTGTGTGTATATATATATATATATATATATATAATTTGAGGTTGCTATTTTTCAAATGTAGGGTAACGAGTGAAATATAACGAGGTTAAAACAAGAGTGCTCAATACGGAAGTAGAGCAAGTTACATTTACGTGTCTTTATTCATTTATTTTCATGTTGGTGTTAGGGAAAAGTCCCACCCAATCCACCTATACACCACAGAATTTATATTTGGCGTATCCATGTTCCTCAAGGCCCTTATAATCTTTCCCTCCTTCAAATCTCGTTAAAAATATTCACCCGTAACATAAATATTAAACTAATATTCAGCTTAGTAGTATTCGTGCTGCTCTGCTCGTTGCCTATCTGTTAAATTTGATTCTAACAAAAATGGGATAACATTTTGAAATAAATAAATATAGAACACAATTATCTAGTAACAGAAAAAATACACTGCAAATATTAACCCTTGGTCTCCCTAAAACCAATGGTTATATTTCCACTAAAGTGAAACGGTCTGATAAAACTCTTTAAAATTTTTAACCTCAATCTTGACACATCTTTAATATACCATAATCACTAAGTATGAAGTGTGACCGAAATTTAAACGATAAATGATGCACAATACCATGTGATATAGACGTTGAAAATAACGCCAGATAACATTTGTATACATCTACCCCTTGTGGACACTACCATCTATGTAAGCACTTCGAAGACCGTAAACGACCAAGTTCTTTCTGACCCTCTGTCCTCTGATCTTGAGCACGTGGTACAATGGGGAAAGAAGTAGCTGGTTACTTTTAATGCATCTAAAACCAAGCTTCTATTTTTACATCGTCAACGCTCTGCTGCCCAGCTGCCATCAATCGAAATGAATGGCTCTCGTCTTGGGGAGGCTTCATGTTTTGACAAGCTTTTGGGCTTGACCTTTACTCCCGATCTGAAATGGAACACTTATATCAAATCAATTGCCAAAGTCGCTGGAAAAATGGTGGGATCCTTCTACCGCTCCAGTGGATATCTCACTCCTGATGCAATTCTCTACCTATATAAAATCCAGGTACGGCCAATGATGGAGTACTTTTGCCACATCTTGGCAGGTGCCGCTAGAAGCAGCTTATCCTGTTTGACAGAGTTCAAAATAGACTTCGTAGCTTAGTGGGGAATGCCCTTTTCTCTTTTCTGCAACCCCTTTCCCACAGAAGAGACGTAGCGAGCCGTCCCTGCTTTATCGTTAACTTCGATCTCTGGTCCTCCCCCTCACCAAACTTTCACGAAAAACACTCGTTTTCCTAGAACCACTATCAACAATTACCCACACTTATTATCCGTGCCTACACCGAAACGTTGATTCCATGAACAGGGCTTTCTTAGAACTGCATGCCTGTGGAACTCTATTCCGTTTGCCTGCTTTCTAGCTGACTACAACCCGATTGTCTTCAAGTCCAACGTGAACAAGTTCTTATTGAACCGTCACCCTAAGTAATCCAAGTTACAAAATTCCCACTAATGTTTACTGCGCTAAAATCACAATAACTAATACACACCTATTAACCCTTATCATTGAGTGGCCTCTGGCCCTTGATAAAAAATTAAACAAATGAACAAATGAAATAGTAATTAGTAAAAACCGATTTTGTTTAAGTGAGAGAAAACAAATCTTCCACTATCAAACAAATGATGGCACCCATCTTTCCACTTCTCTCTTTCTTCTCTTTTCCCTTCATTCTTTCTTCCCTCTTCCTTCTTATTCCCCTTTTTCCATCTTCCCCATTCCATCTCTCTTTATTCCCTCCTTTCCCTTCTTTCTTACGCCTCTCACTCCCCTTTCAATATATATATATGTATATATATATATATATATATATATATATATATATATATATATATAATTTTATTCAATTTAGGTGAACAAAATAAGAATTTTCCCCTACAATAAATTCACTGTTTCATTCTAAAATAATTTCCTCAGGCGACAGAAGCCCAAGTAATGGTCAACAGATCCGGGTAAATCCTAACCTTTTCGCAGATACAAATAAGAAACAAACAATAAAAAAGAATTTTAGATACATGTACCATTGAAGTCTCAGACGGGCAGCGGGCATCTGACAGGCGAACCACATACTTGTTTAAGATAACATCTACATACGCTTTGGCTTTAGAACCTAACTCCCGAAACCCCTAATCCTACAAACTCTATTCCCTAACATCAACATGAAAATGAATGAATAAAGACACGGGTAAATAAGTTAATAAACAAATAGGAAAAAAAACAAACAAAAAAACAAATTCGCGCCCAATCAACTGTTCTCCGCACAGCTTATTTTGCTGAAAGTTGATTTTCGTTTTTCATTTAGAAATTCGCTTTCGAAAATAAGCGTTGTTGCATGGAGAGGTCTCTAGTTACGTACTACTAGAAGACCGAAACATGTTCATGACTGTGTAGCAAAAAATAACTGCTTATGTAAATACAAATTGAATATATATATATATATATATATATATATATATATATATATACTTTATATTCCCCTTTCCGCTATATTTATATACACCGGACATACCAAAAACTTGGTTGGAAAATAATTATACAACGAGGTGAGGAATGATAGATGAATAAACAGTCAGACATTTCTCTACTCAAACATAACCGTCTATTTGTTTATTTTTCTTTTCTTTATTCTCATGATTCCGGTCTTTTCCGCATTGCTTTTGGCTTTTGAAACTTCCATATATTTCTTTACCAACAATGCTTCAAGCAAAGTACCATCTACATTTATATATATATATATATATATATATATATATATATATATATATATATATATATATATACATATATATATATATATATATTATTTGGGGTAAACAGTTACATATGGTCGCTACAAAGAGACTTTGACTGAAACAAACTGTTATTTGTAGCGACCATATGTAACTGTTTACTCCAAATAATAAAAAAATACTTTGCTCTTTTTATTGAGCACTATTTAACAACCTCGTTGTTTTCATTAGTTCTGACGTTTGAACACCTCAAACCTGAATGTATATATATATAATTTTATTCAATTTAGGTAAACAAAATAAAAATGTTCCCCTACAATAAATTTACTGTTTGATTCTAAAATAATTTCTTCAGGCAACAGAAGCTTTAGTTCTTACTTAAGACCAATCTTTAAAAGTCGGTTAAAAGACTGACCTTGAGTAAGGACGGAGACCTCTGGCGCCATCTTTTTTTTTTTTTTTTTGGAGATTGGAACAGTAAATTTATGGTAGCAAAAATTGGGACTTTTGTTTACCAAAACAGAATAAAATCCTTTTACCGAGCACAATCGATAGTGTCGTAAAATTCAATAGTTTTTTTTAGTTTGGGATATGTTTACCGTGAATAAACGTATATGGAATCATACCATTGTACATAAATATTTAGCTGTTGCAAGACACTTACGTGCACATATTTAAATAAATAGGGAAATTAAAAAAAAAAGGTAAATTAAATGCATCTCACCAAGATAATCAAATCTTGAACGTGGTTCAATACAAAAGAAAGAAAAAAAAGAATAACTTCATTCCGAATGATAATTATAGATATTCCATAATTTTCAGTTGGAGAATTTACATGATTACCTTCCCCAACACCAGCGTTCACACACACACACACACACACACACACACACACACACACAGATATATATATATATACATATATACATACAGGAATGATAGCGCATATGTATGTGTGGTGAGGTAAACGTGTTCTTGTTTTCTATCTCATTAATTACAATTATTGGCCGAGATGTACCCACTTACATAGTTATTGACTGAAATTTATATATATGTATATATATATATATATATATATATATATATATATATATATATATATAAGTACTTAAAATGCATTAACCGTCGTATATAAGAGATATGCGAAAAATAATATATCAAATTTTCGTAATTATTTTATTTCGTGGTTATAAATTAACGTCATCTACCTACCTACCTATATATATATATATATATATATATATATATATATATATATATATACATATATATATATATAAATATTTACGTACACATTTTCATATGCATATATTTTATATAGGTATATATGTATATATATATATATATATATATATATGTATATGTATGCATGTATACGTATATAACTATGCATATACATCTATGTATGTACGCCTCTGCATATTAATATATGTTAATGCATCTTAATTTCCATCATGTATATATATATATATATATATATATATATATATATATATATATATATATATATATATATATATATATATGAAAATTTTATAATTACGTTGTTCTCCACGGTATAAAGGATTCTTCTAATCATATTTTCATCAACTTTTGTTGTTTTGAAAATATTTATAAACTTACGTTCTTCGACTTTATCATCGCGCACGCGGCGCGCCTTGACTTATATCCGAAGTCTTAACCTTAATAAGCGATTACGGAGGGCGTAGCTGCAGATAGTTGGTTTACCCTGCGCTGGAAGATATATCGAAAACGAGTCTTTCTCGCAGCGATCATTGACCAACGATAATTAACTGAGCTTAAAACTGATATACACACATACAAACAAACACACATAAACACACACACACACACACACACACACACACACACACACACACACACACACACACACACACACATATATATATGTAGATAGATATAATAGATGGATATGAGTGTATTTAAATTTAATAAGATCTTTTCATTAATTTCTTAATAGATCCTTGATATATCCCACTGGATTAATTAATATAAATTAATTGAAAAAAACAAAACAAAACAAAAAACAAACAAAACACACAGTACTTATAAATAAGTGGATTCTACATAAAGAACCACTTATACCTAAATAATATACACTTACTAGCAGGCCTCCTGACGTTGCCCGGTCTTAAAATAAGCTTGCATAATATGTTTTAGTTAATGCAGATTTCTTATTCATTATAATGATGTAATGGAATAACATAACATCCCTTCATAAATTTATATGATATATTGACCCTCTCACGTAACTGAGACAGAAGGAAAAAAGACAGGAGGAGAATAAGTAACTCTTATTTCACATGTATTCCCTTGTAAATAAACCCTTTTTTCTTTCACCCATAATAAGAAAACAATTAAAGAAAACAACGTATTTTTTACATACGAAATTTTCGAGCTGAACTCGGGAATCTGTACGGAATTTCCAAGCAATCCTTTATTCAATCTACATGAGTGGGTTTGATTTGTTTCATTAGCTTTATTTGATCCACGGGGATATATTGCTTTCGTTCCATTAGCTATGACGGAGTTGAAGTTTTAGGTTCTTCTTTTATTTTTATTCTGTTTAGTTGCCTCCTAAGGAGAGCAGAGTTTGACACAAGGTCGGTTTTTAATGTTGGGGGAAACCAGTTCCTCAAAAAGAGGCACTCTGGTTAGTAACAAAAATAAAAAAAAATGCATTAGACACAAAGGATTTCTCCTACATTAACTGCTTGTTAATCACTTTAGTCACAAAGACCCTGAACCCTTCCCCTCCCCAATTTCTTGTAGGGCCTTGTGCCTAATTTTGTTGTTTGAAAATCTTTTGTTTTTTTTTTACTTAATTGTATTTACAAAATTTTAAAAGCAATAAAATATATAAACAAGATCAAAGTGTAGTATCTGTTCCGGCAGATGCTGCAAAGCTATGACTAGCACAGACCAGCTATGACTAGCAAAGGCCATATGTGGGGGTAACCCCACATATCTGACCTTGGTCACTGAAAGGGCAACCCTTCATACCAACAGTTTCTAATCCAGCTCCCACTTCCCACCTCTCGGGAGCTGGATCCCCTCTTTCCCTCCCCCCTCCCCCTGTCTCCACATTAAAAAACGGCCTCCTGCCTAATTTGCTCAGTGGGGAAGCAAATAAATAAAAAACTGCTTGGCCTTTTCGCCAAGATCAAAGTGTAGTATCTGTTCCGGCAGATGCTGCACTTAAGATAATTTGTACCAGTCAATGGAGGGGAAACCCTCTATACTGGGACAATTATTATTTTTGGTAACCAGAGTGACCCCTTTTAGGGGAGCTGGTTTTTACCTCACATTAAAAACGGCCTTGTGCCTAATTTGCTCAGTGGGGGAGCAAATAAACACCATCTGTTCCGCCAGATACTGCACTTAAGATAATTTGTACCAGTCAATGGAGGGGAAACCCTCTATACTGGGACAATTATTATTTTTGGTAACCAGAGTGACCCCTTTTAGGGGAGCTGGTTTTTACCTCACATTAAAAACGGCCTTGTGCCTAATTTGCTCAGTGGGGGAGCAAATAAATACCATCTGTTCCGCCAGATACTGCACTTAAGATAATTTGTACCAGTCAATGGAGGGGAAACCCTCTATACTGGGACAATTATTATTTTTGGTAACCAGAGTGACCCCTTTTAGGGGAGCTGGTTTTTACCTCACATTAAAAACGGCCTTGTGCCTAATTTGCTCAGTGGGGGAGCAAATAAACACCATCTGTTCCGCCAGATACTGCACTTAAGATAATTTGTACCAGTCAATGGAGGGGAAACCCTCTATACTGGGACAATTATTATTTTTGGTAACCAGAGTGCCCCCTTTTTGCCTACTTTAAGGGGAGCTGGTTTTTACCTCACATTAAAAACGGCCTTGTGCCTAATTTGCCCAGTGGGGGAGAAAATAAATACCATCTGTTCCGCCAGATACTGCAAGCTATGACTAGCTATGACTAGCTATGACTAGCAAAGACCAGAGGTGGGGGCAACCCCACATGCCTGACCTTTAACCAGCTCCCATTTCCCACCTCTCGGGAGCTGGTCCCCTTTTCCCTTCCCCCTCCCTTCACTCCTCACATTAAGAATTGGCCTTGTGCCTAATTTGCTCGGTGGGGGAGCAAATAAATACCATCTGTTCCGCCAGATACTGCAAGCAAAGACCATATGTGGGGGCAACTCCACATATAAGACCTTGGTCAATGTAGGGGCAATCCTTCATACCAATTGTCACTATCCAGCTCCCCTACTCCTCAGGGAGTTGGTCCCCATTTCCCCTTCACTCCTCACTTTAAAAATCGGCCTTGTGCCTAATTTGCTCGGTGGGGGAGCAAATAAATACCATCTGTTCCGGCAGATACTCCAAGCAAAGACCATATGTGGGGGTAACTCCACATATCAGACCTTGGTCAATGTAGGGGCAACCCTTCATACCAACAGTTACTATCCAGCTCCCATTTCCCACCCATCGGGAGCTGGTCCCCTTTTCCCTCCCCCTCCCTCTGTCTCCACATTAAAAAACGGCCTGGTGCCTAATTTGCTCAGTGGGGAAGCAAATAAATACAATCTGTTCCGGCAGATACTGCAAGCAAAGACCATATGTGTGGGCAACCTCACATATAAGACCTTGGTCAATGTAGGGGCAACCCTTCATACCAATTGTCACTATCTAGCTCTCCTACTCCCCGGGGAGCTGGTCCCCATTTCCCCTTCACTCCTCACATTAAAAATCGGCCTTGTGCCTAATTTGCTCAGTGGGGGAGCAAATAAATACTATCTGTTCCGGCAGATACTGCAAGCAAAGACCATATGTGCGGGCGACCCCACATATAAGATCTTGGTCAATGTGGGGGCAACCCTTCATACCAATTGTCACTATCCAGCTCCCCTACTCCCCGGGGAGTTGGTCTCCATTTCCCCTTCACTCCTCACATTAAAAATCGGCCTTGTGCCTAATTTGCTCGGTGGGGGAGCAAATAAATACCATCTGTTCCGGCAGATACTGCAAGCTATGACTAGGTATGACTAGCAAAGACCAGATGTGGGGGCAACCCCACATGCCTGACCTTTAACCAGCTCCCATTTCCCACCTCTCGGGAGCTGGTCCTCTTTTTCCCTTCCCCCTCCCTTCACTCCTCACATTAAAAATCGGCCTTGTGCCTAATTTGCTCGATGGGGGAGCAAATAAATACCATCTGTTCCGGCAGATGCTGCCAGCTATGACTAGCAAAGACCAGCTATGACTGGCAAAGACCAGATGTGGGGGCAACCCCACATGTCTGACCTTTAACCAGCTCCCATTTCCCACCTCTCGGGAGCTGGTCCCCTTTTTCCCTTCCCCCTCCCTTCACTCCTCACATTAAGAATTGGCCTTGTGCCTAATTTGCTCGGTGGGGGAGCAAATAAATACCATCTGTTCCGCCAGATACTGCAAGCAAAGACCCTATGTGGGGGCGACCCCACAGATAAGACCTTGGTCAATGTAGGGGCAACCCTTCATACCAATTGTCACTATCCAGCTCCCCTACTCCCCGGGAGGTTGGGCCCCATTTCCCCTTCACTCCTCACATTAAAAATCGGCCTTGTGCCTAATTTGCTCGGTGGGGGAGCAAATAAATACTATCTGTTCCGGCAGATACTCCAAGCAAAGACCAGATGTGGGGGCAACCCCACATACCTGACCTTTAACCAGCTCCCATTTCCCACCTCTCGGAGGCTGGTCCCCTTTTTCCCTTCCCCCTCCTTTAACTCCTCACATTAAAAATTGGCCTTGTGCCTAATTTGCTCGGTGGGGGAGCAAATAAATACCATCTGTTCCGGCAGATACTGCTAGCAAATACCATATGTGGGGGCGACCCCACGTATAAGACCTTGGTCAATGTAGGGGCAACCCTTCATACCAATTGTCACTATCAAGCTCCCCTACTCCCCGGGGAGCTGGTCCTCATTTCCCCTTCACTCCTCACATTAAAAATCGGCCTTGTGCCTAATTTGCTCGGTGGGGGAGCAAATAAATGCCATCTGTTCCGGCGGTGGGGAGGCATAGTAAATAGGTACATTAACTGACACTTAAAAGTGTAGTTCAACATCAGAACAGATACTACACTTTGAGTTATATATTTTTTTATTCACTCTGAAAGTTTACAACCAAAACAGCAATAAACAAAAAAAATTAGGCAGAAAGACCACTCAAAAATTGGGGAGGGGGTGTCTATGGTCATTCTCATCACTGTATCTTTGCATGTCTATGTTGATCATAGCTAAAGTTCTCATTAACCACAATAACTCAAGCACGCCGGAGGTCGTCCTACCTAAGATTCCCAAATCATATCGATTGTGTGTGTATGTATTTTTTTTTTAATTTTTAATTTTTTGTTTATTTATTTTTTCATATATATTTTTTTTACACTTTGATCTTTGAAGACACACTTTTTTCTATTCATTTTAAGTTATTCTTAATTGCATTCTTAATTTAGCCAGTACTGAGGATTAAAGCTTCAACCCCCGGAAGACAATCTATATATAAAAGTGTGTATGTGTGTTCGCTTTTTGTGTATGTCTTCAAAAGGCTTTTTTTTCCGGCGGATTCTCGAGGCCGTCGCTCATTTTAAAAAGTTTTTATATCACGTCTAAATGATAATATCTATGACTTAACAACGATGGTCGCCTCTCTATTTAATTTGCCTGAGTTTGAAACGTTAATTATTCGACATTTTCGGATCTGCACGTGTTGCATTCGTTTTTCGGTATAAAAAAAAGCGAAACTCGATTCGAAATAATGGCCCACTGTCAGTGGTCTCTAGAAAGCTATGTAACGTTTGGTCAATGTCGGATTCTTCATATCAGACGGTTGCTTTCATTTCGAGACAAGACGTTCCCCCTAATAAACAGGGAGCTGTTTTTTTCCAAAGTTAGTTAAAAACAAACAAACCGGTTTATTGACCTCATTAAAAACTGTCCTGCAGAAAATGTTAACTGCTGAATAGCTATCGCGTAACATCGCCGCATGTGCATTAAGCTTTTTCGTATAAAAACAGACTCGCGTTAAATAAAACACTGTCCTGCACTCAAAGTTCACGTCAATAACTCGTCAAAAACGGGCACCTGTTGTTTTCTTTTTTTTTTTTCACACTTTACTATTTTCCAACTGCGCGTCAAGGCTTCGGTTTTTTTTTTTTTAACAACAAACGATTTTTCTTTTTATTTACCAAAAATCACACACACTTCCAAACACCCGGGCAACGCCGGGTACCCCTCGCTAGTCACATAGAAAGGATCATTACTCAACATAGATGAGACAAATGAAAGTTAAAACTTTCTCAAAAATATAAACTTGTGTCGAGGTTTGCTTTTGTGAAGATGTTAAGTTAATAAAATGCTTATTAACGTCGCAATTGAAACTTAATGCTTAACATCAAAGGCAAATTACAACTGAATGATATACAAGCGACATTTAATAAGTTTCCAGACTTTTTTTGTATAGGCATTTAACATTCTCGTAGACTTTTTTTTCTAAATTCAGTATGTTATTGCTATACATCTTATGAGATGACTTACCAATTTTTATGATTTCAGGTTCAAATGAACAGCTACAGCAGGAATTAGAATACACCCTATTGTCACAACTGGTAAATTAAAAAATGCAATCTGGATGTGAGAACACTTTAGAAGAATGATACGCAATAAAATTCTGTTTTAAATTTCGAAAAAAAAACCCACAAAAATGTATAGGATTCTTTTTGACCATCTTGCACGAATCGAGCATCAGTTTTGGAGTGGCATAAGAGATTCAAGGAAAACAGGTAGTCTCTGAGGGATGATGAGACATGTGGGAGGTGTATAGAAGTAAGAATACCAGAGTTGATTAGCCAAATAAAGGCTTTCATGAATAAGGACCGTCGTGTGTTTATAGAGACAATAAGTACACAGTTTAATGTCAGTGTGGAAACTGTACACAAATTATTCGCGAGGAACTGAAGATGCAGGAGTTTTTCGCAAACTTTTTCCCAACGGTACTCAGAGAAGATCAGAAAGAATGACGTTGTCATAGGCATTAAGGAAGTTCCTCACCATCGCTATAGGCATGACCTTGGTCTCTGTTACTTTGGATTAATCCCTAAGCCAAAGGAAAACCTTAGAGGCTGTTGTTATTAGACACTTCAAGAGATACAAGCGGCTGTGACGAGGATCATTCACACATTCACACAAGAGAAATTACACGAGGACTTCCTGAAGTTGTTGAAATCGTACAATAAGTGCATTGTAGCTGAAGGAGTGTTACGTCGTCGTATCATAAAATGAGCGTTTGTTGTATATTGGTTGAAATTGGAATGGAGATGATATATTAAAACGTGTCTATTTATAAAAGGATTGTTACGTTGTGTGTGTGATCGTCTAGTGGTCTTTCTATTACATATGTTCATATGCTGTTAAGTGTGAATATGTGTGTGACATACATTTTCACATACCTCTGCTTCTTCGTTGGTCCATCTGGAAATTCTCGTCTGGGAGGGAGACTTGATACCTGTTTTTGGGGACAAAGATTTATTTCACACCAAGACAAGAAATCGGTTCTATAGTTTATTTCACTTTCCCAGATGTCTTGCAGAAGGTGGAAAGTGAATTTGGCCTGTGTTGTTTTTCCTTCTAGGTCTTATTTCTACCACGTCAGCGTTCGTTCCCCACCCCCAGCGAAGGGGAGGAGACAACGGCGAAGCCGTCCGTTCGGTTCTAAGTCCAAATCAAATCTCCTCGATTCAGCTAACCTGATCACATGACTCACACGCAATCCAATCAGCTGATCTTAACTTCCTGTCAACGTGTCTACACTGTAATTCACACTCCCCCTCCTCTCTCTCTCTCTCTCTCTATCCATTCTCTAACAGGAGATTACTTCAAAATGGACTTAAACTTCATGTGTGTACTATCTATAAAAGTGCCCACACGAAAAAAGTCTGGAAACTTATTGATGACACCTCGTATGTTATCTGATTTCCATTTCTTGGTTGTATAACTTTTCCGCCATGTCTTCCAACTAAGTAACAATAAAAAAAACCAAAAAAACAAAACAAACTTCCTAACTAATTACAGCAACAAATCCAAAAACGCAATTGTCGAACGAACAAAACGTTCGAATAGAAAACGAGACGAAAACGTTGCAGATGGGGAAATCTTTATTATTTTTTAAAATCTTTTATCGTCTTTCGGTTTGTCTTTGATTTTCTTGGCGATATTATTTGATCTCCTTTTATATTTGTGTTTCCTTTGTCGAATCCCAAAACGGAATAAGTTAAATCTGTCAAACAACGTTTTAAATGAGTTGTGGATTAAAGTTGTCAAATAACATGACGCATTAGTTGAATCACAGGGGGACATCAAAAACGTTTTTTTTGTGTTGGTATTTTGTGAATGTTTGTTCTTGCTTTCTGAATACTTTATTATTTCGTTATTTATTTCAGCCACATATTTTACTCTTACTATTTCTGTGTCATTTTTCTTTGTTTATTATTATTATTATTATTATTATTATTATTATTATTATTATTATTATAGTTGTTATTTTTGTTGTTGTTATTATTATTATTTTTATTACTATTATTTTATTATTATTATTATTTTCTTATTATTTTTCTTCTTCTTCTTATTATTATTATCATTATAGTTGTTATTTTTGTTGTTGTTATTATTATTATTATTATTATTTTTGTTGTTGTTATTATTATTATTTTTTTATAGTTATTATTATTATTATTATTGTTATTATTATAGTTGTTATTTTTGTTGTTATTATTATTTTTATTTTTGTTGTTGTTATTATTATTATTTTTTTATAGTTATTATTATTATTATTGTTATTATTATTATTGTTATTATTATCATTATTATTATTATTATTATTATTATTATTATTATAGTTGTTATTTTTGCTGTTGTTATTATTATTTTTATTACTATTATTTTATTATTATTATTATTTCTTATTATTTTTCTTCTTATTATTATTATTATTATAGTTGTTATTTTTGTTATTATTATTATTATTATTATTATTTTATTACTATTATTTTCTTCTTATTATTATTTTAATTATTATTATTTTCTCCTTATTATTTTTCTTCTTCTTCTTCTTCTTCTTCTTCTTCTTCTTATTATTATTATTATAGTGGTTATTTTTGTTGTTATTATTATTATTTTTATTACTATTATTTTATTATTATTATTATTATTTTAATTATTATTATTTTTCTTCTTATTATTTTTCTTATTATTTGTCTTCTTATTATTTTTCTTCTTCTTCTTCTTCTTCTTCTTCTTCTTATTATTATTATTGTATGGACGTTTCACATTTATAAACAAATTATATAAGTAAAATAAATTCGTTTTGGGAATCCAACATTTTAAGTGCAAAGAGATTGTGACTCGAATGATGACCTATAAAACTAAAACAAAGTACAGGTGTTTGCACCTGCTAAAAATCATAATTTTCAAAATTATAAATAAATATATTTCTAAAATGGCAAACATCTTGGATCGGCCTAACTTGGAATTGAGTACAAGTTTGGCACAAGAACTGCGCGGCTATACATCATTCATCAACTAATTACAGAATTGCTCCGTATAGCCCCTCCCAATGACTACAACAAATTGGCCGATTATCTAAAACCAATCAGAGGCTAACCAGGGTGATTGTTACGACGATACCCATTAGTCGGTAATCTCCCTTGGCTGACCAATCAGACACTGATTGTTCAAGGATTCGAGCCAATAAATAGAGGATACCCACAGCGAAAAATCAAAACAAAAATAATAGAAAATGCCCAGTTGAGGGTGAAGAAGTTAATGCTTTTAGCCAATTGTTCGGTATTTGTCGTCTGAAGAGTCGAGCTTGAAAATGATACTGATCTTGTGAAAATCCGTCGCATCTGTCGAAATTTTTTAGCAGACATGCAAACATACATACATACATACATTTATATATCTGTAGCTTGAACTTTCGACCGAAACCGATTAAGAAGCTTGCCCTATCTCTGAATACCATTCAGACCAGAAATTGTCTGAGTAAATTGGTAGAAACCGTAGTGGTCAATTTTTTAAAAACTTTGATCCCGATTATGACCCCTTAACATTTGTTGTTTTGGGCTCAAATCAAATTATTTAGATCCATGTCCAAGGAACCTATATCCAAAATTTAAAGTGTTTAAATTCAAAATTGGCGGTGGAGTTGGGTAGAGTTCTCAAAGGTTAAATCGTTGAACTTTTATCCCTTAACAGATACATTTCTGGCTGAAAACGGATTACAAACATTTTCCCAAATCTCACTACAGAGTTGACAGAGTTATTGCGTAGGGAAATGTACACAGACACACAGACACACAGACAGACACACAGACACACAGAAAGGTTCACTTTTATAGATATATAGATAGACTAGCATAGTGCCCGGCGTTGCCCGGGTGTGAGGTGTATGCTGAGCAAAAAAAAAAAAAAAAAAAAAAAGGTCAATTTTTTAAAATTTTGACCCCTATTATGACCCCTTAAAATTTATTGTTTATGGCTGTAATCAAGTTATTAAGTTAGAACCATGTCCAAGGAACCTATATGTAAAATTTCAAGTGTTTAGACCCAAAATTGTCGGAGGAGTTTGGTAGAGTTCTCAAAGATCAAATCATTGAACTGTGACCCCTTAAAAGACAAATCTCAGAACACTGCATATCAAATTTCGAGTCTGTAGACTAAAAATTGAGAGAGTTATTGCGTAGGGAAATGTACACAAACAGACACACTGACAGACACACAGACAGATACACAGACATGTTCACTTTTATAGATATACTAGCATGGGTGCCCGGCGTTCCGCGGGTGTTTGGAACTGTATGCTGAGCAAAAAAACAAAAACAAAAAAAAAACGGTCAATTTTTTAAAACTTTGACCCCTGTTATGACTCCTTAACATTTATTGTTTTGGACTCAAATCATGTTATTAAGTTAGATCTATGTCTAAGGAACCTATATCTAAAATTTAAAGTGTTTAGGCTTAAAATTGTCAGAGGAGTTTGGTAGAGTTCTCAAAGGTCAAATCGTTTAACTCTGACCTCTTAAAAGCCAAACTTCTGGCCGAAACTCAATCACATAGATTTTCGCAAATCTTAGTACCCTGTATATCAAATTTCGAGTCTGTAGACTAAAAATAGAGAGAGTTCTTACGTAGGGAAATGTACACAGACAGACACACAGACAGACAGACAAACACACAAACACACAAACGCACAGACACGTTATATATATATACTAGCATGGGTGCCTGGTGTTGCCCGGGAGTTTGGAGGTGTATGCTGAGACCCCCCCCCAAAAAAAACGGTCAATTTTTTTAACTTTGACCCCTATTATGACTCCTTAAAATTTATTGTTTTGGGCTCAAATCAGTTTATCAAGTTTGATCCATGTCCAAGGAACTTATATCTAAAATTTCAAGTGCGTAGACCCCAAATTGTCGGAGGAGTTTGATAAGGTTCTTAAATGTCAAATCGTCGAACTTTGACCCCTTAACAGCAAAATTTCTGGCCAAAAACCGATTATGTAGATTTTCCCAAATCTCAGTTCCCTGTATATCAAATTTCGAGTCTGTAGACGTAAAATTAACAGAGTTATTGCGAAGGAAAATGTACACAGACAGACAAACAGACAGACACACACAAAGACACGTCCATCTTTATAGATATATTGATAGATAGACTTGTTTAACAAAAATATATACGTATACATAAATATATATGGAAACCATTTTGTGTTTACTCTAAACTTTTTTCGCAAATATTACGCAAGTATAAATCATGTAGAATATCTGCATGAATATAATTACACGTAATAGTTAACGAAAAGATGATTATCCCATTAAAAACCGAAGCAACTAATAGGGAATTAATTAAAATGAATGTTTAAAAGAATATGCAAATTAGCTTGATCGTTTGCTAGTTAATGCAATTCCACAACCAAGGTATAAGAAAATTGTATTTTCTTTTTTAAATAAATAGAAAATAGGGATTTTAATATGAATATTAATACACACAAAAGAAAACCGAATTCATAGGAGTATAGAAGATAGGTTTTGTGAGATTTTGGTGCGAAGTAGGTGCTTATTAGTTAAAAGAATTTTTTGCCCAGTTTGTTTCTGACCATTATATTGAAGGTGGTTCGAGAGGACGCATCTTACTTATTGCAAACGACGCCCCCTCCCAAAACGCATGGATATTTAACTCCATCTAAAATTTATTAAACAATCAACCGTTATGTTTATCTCCATGCCACAAGTTAGCGCTACCATATTAACTGCTTGTCTCTCTCATTCTCTCTTATTTCCTATCCCCCTCTTTCTCTCCCTGTACCCGCTGCCTTCAAAGTTTTACTCATCTCACGCCTTTCTTTCCCACCCTTTTCTCTCTTTCTCTCTCTCCTTCTATTCTTATCCGTTTCTGGTTTAATATCTAAATGATCCCTCGTCGTTTATCACCTTCCAATGTTTTTTAAAACTTAGCTGCTTGACCCCCCCAAAAGCGGTCAATTTTTTTTTAACTTTTACCCCTATTATGACTCCTTAACATTTATTGTTTTTGGCTCAAATAAAGTTATTAAGTTAGAGTCATGTTCAAGGAACCTATATCTAAAATTTCAAGTGTTTAGACCAAAAATTCTCGGAGGAGTTTGGTAGAGTTCTCAAAGGTCAAATCGTTGAACTTTCCCTGAATCGCCAAATTTCTGGCCGAAACTCAATCGCATAGATTTTCGCAAATCTCAGTACCCTGTATATCAAATTTCAAGTCTGTAGACTACAAATTGACATAGTTATTACGTAGGGAAATGTACACAGACATATAGATAGATAGATAGATAGATAGATAGATAGATAGATATATTGATAGATTAAACAAAAACATATACGTATACATAAATATATATGGAAAGAATATTGTATGTCCTGTAAACTTTTTACGCAAATATTATGCAATTATAAATCAAGTAGAATATCTGCATGAATATAATTACACGTAATAGTTAACTAAAGATGATCATCCCATAAGAAAACCGAAAAAAAAAGCTAATAGAGAATTAAAATGAACGTTTAAAAGAATATGCAAATTAGCTAGATCTTTTGCAGATGAATTCAATTCCATGACCCATATATAAGAAAATTGTATTTTCTTTTTAATAAATAGAAAAGAGGGGTTTTAATATCAATATCAATGCGCACAAAAGAAACATGAATTTACAGGAGTATAGATAGATACGAAATCTGCATAAATGAAAATATCATATTTAAGCATATTTTACGACCAGGCTATGCCGGGCGTCCCTGCTAGCTTAGATATATACTTTTGCAGTTTTAACAAAAGAACTACAATAATATCAGGTTGTCTCCATTTACCCTGAACATCCACAAAAATGCCAACATCAATATATTACATATGAAAGAGTCCACTGTAGTATTTCCGAAGGTCCCGCCAATTATTATTATTATTATCTATATATTAATACGATAGCGTGTGTGTTCTTTTGTGTGTCACGCTTTCCGGCAAATTTCATTGGTTGAGATTTAATTCTGAAATACATATGAATTCCGGAATACATATTTACGAACGCTCCAGGCGGCATTTGATTAGCGTGTGCTCACCGCTATATTTGTTTTTAATTCTATAAAATTTAGGGTTTTATCTTTCTGGTAAATACAAAATTTGTTAAGTTGTTAAGTTAAGATTTTAAGTTATTCCGTAGTAAAAAACGATAAAACAAATCTCTCGGCCGGCGGACGTTATAAGTTTTCTAATTAAAAATATTTGGGACAAAAATTGATGCATCACTGCAGTTCTATATTTTGTAATAATATCTACAGCGGTTATTTGTTTTTTTCATTATTTATTGTTTTTTTAACATTTTTTATTGTTTGAGAGAGAGAGAGAAAGAGAATAAAGAGAGAGAGAGAGAGAGAATAAAGAGAGAGAGAGAGCGAGAGAGAGGGACAAATACTTTTGCATTTTTAATAAAAGAGCTACACACATATATATTATATATATATTATATATTATATATATAAATATATTATATATATTATATATAATATATTATATATATACATACATATATATATATAAATATATATTATATATATAAATGCATATACATATATAAATATATTTTATATATATATATATATATATATATATATATATATATGTATATAGAGTTTTTGTTTTCGTTTTCGATTCAAGCTGATGCACCGAAACAATATGGATATATTTTTTTATATTTTTGCAATCACAACTTTTATGATATATAAGAATCACTAGAAAACTGACTCTATAATAATATATACGAAATTAGCATGAATTAAAATATCATATTTAAGCGTAGTTTACGACTGGCCTACGCTGGGTGTCCTTGCAAGCTTTGATAAATACATTTGCAAAGAGCTACAAGACATCTCTATTTACGCTGAATGCCAACATCAATATATTACATATGAAAGAGCCCGCTGTGGAATTTCCACAGGTCCCGCTAGTTATTATTATTATTATTATTATTATTATTATTATTATTATTATTATTATTATTATTATCTGTTTTCTTCTACACTTTCTTGTCTTTTATATAATTATAACATGTTAATTAAATCACAGGGGATATCAAAAACATTTTTTGTGAATGTTTTGTGAATGCAACGATATATGTCATAGAAAAGACGACATGATTCCATTTCCGTTTGATGAAAAAGTGGTCTTCCTTTTTCTTGTTGCAGACCATCTACTAGTTGGCCATTTGTGTACAAATCACAAGAGCGATAGAAGCGTTATAACATGTCTAAAAGTGACACAATGTTCAATGAGCGGGATCGGAGACGCGCCTCTGTACACCTCATGCTCTTTATCGATGCACGTTATGACAACAGGACCACTGCCAGGACCCTCAAAATGCATCGCTGGATTGTCACGAATAACAGGGTCGTGCTCAGGGTGATGGAAACAAAGTTTTCAGGCTCCGTTATGGACTTTAGTGTATTTTCAAGTGAGGGCCACAGCATGCCACTTCACATCTTCGAAGTTGGCTGGGAAGTTAACACCAAAGTGTACGTGAATGTGCTGGGTGTGGCAGAAGAACTCGGTGCCCAGGTTTGGCTTCAGAAGGATAGTTACGACTTTGTATCCTTCTCTCGCTGGCTCCCATCTTCCATCGACCTGAACCTGCTGGACTACTTCATTTGGTCATACGTCAGAGAACATCATCAACATGACCTCCCACAACACCAATCGCCGCCATTCGCTGAGTATTCGCTGGGCTTCCGCCGGCGCTTGATAAAAAGGCATGTGTCCAGTTCCGTATCGAGGCGGTGAGTGAAGTTGAAGGCGGCTACCTGGATTTATTTTGTCAATAAAAGTTTAAAAAGAAAGCTGTTGTGCTGTTTTCTTTAGGGCGACAAAATTATCGTTCCACCTTGTACTTTATTATTTCGGAATTTATTTCATATATTTTACTGTTTCTCTCCCCTTCTTTCATTTTTTTTCATTCTTCTTCTTCTTCTTCTTCTTCTTCTTCTTCTTCTTATTATTATTATTACATTATTTCATTTATTCATATTTATTTATTTATTTATTTATTTATTTTATCTTCCATTCTTTCTATCTCTTTTTCTTCTTTTTGTTTTATCTTCTTTCACAGGGATGCTGACTACTTTCTCTTTCCATCATGCATTTCATCATCATCATCATCATCATCATCATCATCATCATTTTTCTATTTTCCTTTTGTCTGCTTGTTCTTGCTAGTGTTGTTGTTGTTGTTGTTTTACTTCTCCCCCTTCCTCTTCTTATCGTCATTTTTTCTTCGTCTTTATCGTTAATTCTTTCTTTTTCTTTAAATAAATCCCGACGTGCAGCTTCCCCACCGACCTTAACTCCTCTTGGCCATACACAGCTGCTTTTTTTTCTTTTGCTATTTTAAACCTTTCTCTATTATTTATTAAATATTCATCTCTTTCATCTGCTCACCCCCCCCTGCTCTTCTCCTCCTCCTCCTCCTCCTCCTCCTCCTCCTCCTCTCTTTCGCGGTTAATCTTGACGGATTCCGTTTCTTACCTATGAATTTGACGTGTCGCATTTTGGTTGCCGAATAATAAGAAAAACAAAAATAAAATAGAATACGGATGAAAAGCAAAACTACCAAATTATAGAAAGGTCGGACATTCTGTTGGCAAATTAGACGGAACTAAAAATGCTATTTCGCACGCAAATAAGAAAACTAAAACAGATTGTTTTTTATGTTTACGGTAAACGTATTTGCAAACACTTATATGTCACCAGAAGAATCTAAATACACTTACAATCGGGCGCACAATTAGTCCTACGACATAATATATTTCGTTAAAGATCACACACCATCTCTTCGATTTATTGTTGGTTATATTCTTAGCTTCAATTTAAACTTTCCACTCATTAAAAGGAAATACGGGAATAAAAATAATATAACCTTATTTCTCTGTACAACAAAAAACGTACACTGACATCTTGGAGCTTGTGCGTGTTTAATAATTATGTAAAAGTCTGAGGAAGCTACAGACGCCCCAAAAACGGCCGGGTAGCTGAAACAATAATGTAACTTAACAGAAAGATACGGTTATTTGATCTACAACAGTATTGAGCATTTTCTTCAGTTTTTATTAATTACCATTTCTACTAAATATATATATGTATGTATATATATATATATATATATATATATATATATATATATAATTATGCTTGTCTAGCCGCACTGATGAGCTGTGAAACAGCGAAACAGCATTGTATGTGGATGACATTATATATATATATATATATATATATACATATATATATATATTATATATATTTATACATAAATTAATAGTTATAAAACTGATGTCCGTCCAGAAGTCCTTGCTTGGTTGAACTTTGTTTTCGACGATCGGGCGATTCCATCTTAAAAAAAAAAGGGATGACTGGTGAATATATGTCTCCTATATAATAACATGATCGCGGAATTTTCCCTCTGGACCAAAGTAGCGTAGGTTTGCAACAACAACTAATTGCCACTATTTTATTTAGCTTTCGAGCACCATTTTCTAACAGATTCAGTCGGGATAATAAAATACTATATTGCATCCTATGCGAAACATCACCACAATGGCAACATCTCTAGAGGAAGGTGTCCCTATTTTCTCTCTAAATATTTAGTACTACAACTGTTACCAGTTGTCACTGGAGACGAATTGTACATGTTCTACAGATTCTGTGATTACAATGATTGTAACTGGCTAATAGATACATAGACCTAACATAATCTTTCCCATTATTGATTCATAAATAATAAAGGCCCTCTCAAAGTCCGTCCATTCTGATTGGCTGAGCTCTAAAAATTCTCATATTCCGGAATGCAGATCTTTGCTTTATAAACGAACGCTTACCAACATTAAAATATGGCGTCACAAACAGGCATATTTATGTGTCCAACGTCATGTTCATTTATTGTATATTGAATTTCAGGCATGTGAGATCGAACATTACAAAAGATAGAATATCATTAAACGAACGTTAAATAACCACTTATTTGATTTCTTATACAAAGGTTAAAACACGCTTATCCACTTTAAGAATCTCCTCCGTCGTCGTCGACATCATCGACGTCATCCACGACGACGTCGATAACGGCGACGTCTTCGTCAAAAAATGAACAAAATTACCGTTTCTCGAGTTCTTTTTACCATTAAACAGACTACGTGTATATTGGCGTTGTTTCAAACCATCGCATCTCATATATATTTGCATATTGAAGAGTTTGGCTCACAAATGTTTGCATATTTTATATTAAAATATCTCCTAAAAACTAAAAGCACAAACCAAACAAAAACAATTAACAAAATGCGTTTTCTATGCGTACATAAAAGTCAATCTTGGTCGCAAAACTTGTAGAACATTCGCAAAAAAATCTGAATAAGTCAGTTATTTTATATTTATTGCTGCCATAAAAATGTTTGCTTTAAATATTTTTATTTAAAACCTTTTAAAATTATATATTTTTAAACAGATAGCTTGACGTGTTTACAAAAAATCCACGCCATGTAGTTTTGCCAATGTCAAGGTCGAACCACCGTATCTTTCTGTTAAGTTACATTATTGTTTCAGCGACCCGGCCGTTTTTGGGGCGTCTGTAGCTTCCTCAGACTTTTACATAAGCGTCCGAAATTCTCAGATATAACGTTGGGTTTTAACGTTATGTAATTAATATAGCTCATCATTTTTATTTATTTATTTAAATTATAATAATCTTCTCTTCTCTTCTCTATCTCTTCTATTCTATTCTATCTTCTATTCTTCTATTCTATCTTCTTCTATCTATCTATATAAATAAAATTAACTCATTTTTCCCCGTCGGATTTTGACATTAATAGGATTAAAAATCAAGATATTTCATGCAAATATAATATGCACAAACGGCAGAACAATATCTGAGATGTGTTATGGGCTTATTATTTCTCAAATTCCTCGATAATCTTAGATTTCTATACTTTTTCTGCTGAGAAGTCACGGCCAAAATCGGTTAAGATCAATGGAAGTGGTAAAATATTTTCTCTCTAATAAATTCCTCCTCCCCCTGCCACCACTTAACACCGTTTGGGGATCGTTCACAAGGAACAGTTGAGAAGAGAACACCGGTTTGGCTTCGTAGTTCTTTCATGTGAAGTTATTTAAAATCACTAAACTAAGCTGCAGTGCTCTGTGGCGTAGTGGTTAGCGAGCTGGACAATTCCCATTATATTTTCACGTTCGCGCCGACCTACCGTAGTCGTTTTTTTTTTTTCCTAAACAACTGGAATGGACTTTTCTTAGTGGCCGAACTGTTAACGTTGCAGATGTTTTTTTTGTTTTTTTTTCACACTTTATTTTCCTACTTTTACTCATGACTCCGGGTTTGATCCTTCCTACTTACCTACCATAACATTTTTTAAAACTCCCCCCCCCGAAACAAACACTCGGGCAACGCCGGGTACCCCCGCTAGTCTTCTATATAAATAAAATTAACTCATTTTTCCCCGTCGGATTTTGACATTAATAGGATTAAAAATCAAGATATTTCATGCAAATATAATATGCACAAACGGCAGAACAATATCTGAGATGTGTTATGGGCTTATTATTTCTCAAATTCCTCGATAATCTTAGATTTCTATACTTTTTCTGCTGAGAAGTCACGGCCAAAATCGGTTAAGATCAATGGAAGTGGTAAAATATTTTCTCTCTAATAAATTCCTCCTCCCCCTGCCACCACTTAACACCGTTTGGGGATCGTTCACAAGGAACAGTTGAGAAGAGAACACCGGTTTGGCTTCGTAGTTCTTTCATGTGAAGTTATTTAAAATCACTAAACTAAGCTGCAGTGCTCTGTGGCGTAGTGGTTAGCGAGCTGGACAATTCCCATTATATTTTCACGTTCGCGCCGACCTACCGTAGTCGTTTTTTTTTTTTCCTAAACAACTGGAATGGACTTTTCTTAGTGGCCGAACTGTTAACGTTGCAGATGTTTTTTTTGTTTTTTTTTCACACTTTATTTTCCTACTTTTACTCATGACTCCGGGTTTGATCCTTCCTACTTACCTACCATAACATTTTTTAAAACTCCCCCCCCCCGAAACAAACACTCGGGCAACGCCGGGTACCCCCGCTAGTCTATCTATATAAATAAAATTAACTCATTTTTCCCCGTCGGATTTTGACATTAATAGGATTAAAAATCAAGATATTTCATGCAAATATAATATGCACAAACGGCAGAACAATATCTGAGATGTGTTATGGGCTTATTATTTCTCAAATTCCTCGATAATCTTAGATTTCTATACTTTTTCTGCTGAGAAGTCACGGCCAAAATCGGTTAAGATCAATGGAAGTGGTAAAATATTTTCTCTCTAATAAATTCCTCCTCCCCCTGCCACCACTTAACACCGTTTGGGGATCGTTCACAAGGAACAGTTGAGAAGAGAACACCGGTTTGGCTTCGTAGTTCTTTCATGTGAAGTTATTTAAAATCACTAAACTAAGCTGCAGTGCTCTGTGGCGTAGTGGTTAGCGAGCTGGACAATTCCCATTATATTTTCACGTTCGCGCCGACCTACCGTAGTCGTTTTTTTTTTTTCCTAAACAACTGGAATGGACTTTTCTTAGTGGCCGAACTGTTAACGTTGCAGATGTTTTTTTTGTTTTTTTTTCACACTTTATTTTCCTACTTTTACTCATGACTCCGGGTTTGATCCTTCCTACTTACCTACCATAACATTTTTTAAAACTCCCCCCCCCCCGAAACAAACACTCGGGCAACGCCGGGTACCCCCGCTAGTCTATCTATATAAATAAAATTAACTCATTTTTCCCCGTCGGATTTTGACATTAATAGGATTAAAAATCAAGATATTTCATGCAAATATAATATGCACAAACGGCAGAACAATATCTGAGATGTGTTATGGGCTTATTATTTCTCAAATTCCTCGATAATCTTAGATTTCTATACTTTTTCTGCTGAGAAGTCACGGCCAAAATCGGTTAAGATCAATGGAAGTGGTAAAATATTTTCTCTCTAATAAATTCCTCCTCCCCCTGCCACCACTTAACACCGTTTGGGGATCGTTCACAAGGAACAGTTGAGAAGAGAACACCGGTTTGGCTTCGTAGTTCTTTCATGTGAAGTTATTTAAAATCACTAAACTAAGCTGCAGTGCTCTGTGGCGTAGTGGTTAGCGAGCTGGACAATTCCCATTATATTTTCACGTTCGCGCCGACCTACCGTAGTCGTTTTTTTTTTTTCCTAAACAACTGGAATGGACTTTTCTTAGTGGCCGAACTGTTAACGTTGCAGATGTTTTTTTTGTTTTTTTTTCACACTTTATTTTCCTACTTTTACTCATGACTCCGGGTTTGATCCTTCCTACTTACCTACCATAACATTTTTTAAAACTCCCCCCCCCCCGAAACAAACACTCGGGCAACGCCGGGTACCCCCGCTAGTCTATATAAATAAAATTAACTCATTTTTCCCCGTCGGATTTTGACATTAATAGGATTAAAAATCAAGATATTTCATGCAAATATAATATGCACAAACGGCAGAACAATATCTGAGATGTGTTATGGGCTTATTAATTCTCAAATTCCTCGATAATCTTAGATTTCTATACTTTTTCTGCTGAGAAGTCACGGCCAAAATCGGTTAAGATCAATGGAAGTGGTAAAATATTTTCTCTCTAATAAATTCCTCCTCCCCCTGCCACCACTTAACACCGTTTGGGGATCGTTCACAAGGAACAGTTGAGAAGAGAACACCGGTTTGGCTTCGTAGTTCTTTCATGTGAAGTTATTTAAAATCACTAAACTAAGCTGCAGTGCTCTGTGGCGTAGTGGTTAGCGAGCTGGACAATTCCCATTATATTTTCACGTTCGCGCCGACCTACCGTAGTCGTTTTTTTTTTTTCCTAAACAACTGGAATGGACTTTTCTTAGTGGCCGAACTGTTAACGTTGCAGATGTTTTTTTTGTTTTTTTTTCACACTTTATTTTCCTACTTTTACTCATGACTCCGGGTTTGATCCTTCCTACTTACCTACCATAACATTTTTTAAAACTCCCCCCCCCCGAAACAAACACTCGGGCAACGCCGGGTACCCCCGCTAGTCTATATAAATAAAATTAACTCATTTTTCCCCGTCGGATTTTGACATTAATAGGATTAAAAATCAAGATATTTCATGCAAATATAATATGCACAAACGGCAGAACAATATCTGAGGTGTGTTATGGGCTTATTATTTCTCAAATTCCTCGATAATCTTAGATTTCTATACTTTTTCTGCTGAGAAGTCACGGCCAAAATCGGTTAAGATCAATGGAAGTGGTAAAATATTTTCTCTCTAATAAATTCCTCCTCCCCCTGCCACCACTTAACACCGTTTGGGGATCGTTCACAAGGAACAGTTGAGAAGAGAACACCGGTTTGGCTTCGTAGTTCTTTCATGTGAAGTTATTTAAAATCACTAAACTAAGCTGCAGTGCTCTGTGGCGTAGTGGTTAGCGAGCTGGACAATTCCCATTATATTTTCACGTTCGCGCCGACCTACCGTAGTCGTTTTTTTTTTTTTCCTAAACAACTGGAATGGACTTTTCTTAGTGGCCGAACTGTTAACGTTGCAGATGTTTTTTTTGTTTTTTTTTCACACTTTATTTTCCTACTTTTACTCATGACTCCGGGTTTGATCCTTCCTACTTACCTACCATAACATTTTTTAAAACTCCCCCCCCCGAAACAAACACTCGGGCAACGCCGGGTACCCCCGCTAGTTATCTATATAAATAAAATTAACTCATTTTTCCCCGTCGGATTTTGACATTAATAGGATTAAAAATCAAGATATTTCATGCAAATATAATATGCACAAACGGCAGAACAATATCTGAGGTGTGTTATGGGCTTATTATTTCTCAAATTCCTCGATAATCTTAGATTTCTATACTTTTTCTGCTGAGAAGTCACGGCCAAAATCGGTTAAGATCAATGGAAGTGGTAAAATATTTTCTCTCTAATAAATTCCTCCTCCCCCTGCCACCACTTAACACCGTTTGGGGATCGTTCACAAGGAACAGTTGAGAAGAGAACACCGGTTTGGCTTCGTAGTTCTTTCATGTGAAGTTATTTAAAATCACTAAACTAAGCTGCAGTGCTCTGTGGCGTAGTGGTTAGCGAGCTGGACAATTCCCATTATATTTTCACGTTCGCGCCGACCTACCGTAGTCGTTTTTTTTTTTTTCCTAAACAACTGGAATGGACTTTTCTTAGTGGCCGAACTGTTAACGTTGCAGATGTTTTTTTTGTTTTTTTTTCACACTTTATTTTCCTACTTTTACTCATGACTCCGGGTTTGATCCTTCCTACTTACCTACCATAACATTTTTTAAAACTCCCCCCCCCGAAACAAACACTCGGGCAACGCCGGGTACCCCCGCTAGTTATTATAATAATTTGTATTATTAGTTTAATTTAAAAGTTCTGTAAATATATAAAACAAAATCACCCAGAAAGACATCTATTTATTTAAATTTATTTTGTTTAAATATGTCCATTTTGCTACATGAAAAAGTTTGGAGTAAATAGAAAAATTCTTTTTTTTTTTTAATCCTTAAACGATTTGAAGATATTTAATATTAAAAAAATATTTTCTAAATATATATTTTTCATTTAAATCTTAAAAAGTTTCGTAAATATATATTTAAAAATCTCGCTCGCGACCATTCGATCATGTCTGTGATTTGACGTGTTTACAAAAAATCCACGCCATGTAGTTTTGCCAATGTCAAGATCGAACCACCGGTGTCGTTATATATATATATATATATATATATATATATATATATATATATATATATATATATATATATAAAGCTTAATGTGTGTGTGTGTGTGTGTGTGTGTGTGTGTGTGTGTGTGTGTGTGTCTGGTAACGAATAGGCTCCTATATGGTTGACTATTTTAAAAAACTAATTACATATAATGATAGAAGAAAGATGTATCGAGACACAGAAATGGGTAGGTTTCATCTGGCAGAACGGTGGTTCGTTAAAATTGTGGGGTCTGCGTTCGCGCCTGGTCCACAAAGTATGGAAATAAAAAATTAAAAAATTAAAAAAATACGTTTACAAGTGTTTTTGATATAGATGTACATAATAATACTTTGATAAGTATGTTTTAACTTAAATAGAGATGGTATAATAAAATTGTGGGGTCTGCGTTCGCGCCTGACCTCCATAGACTGGAAATAGGCACAAACTTTATTAAAGACTTTTCATATCTATCTGCGTAAGTATACTTTGATAATTATGTTTCAGTTTGAAGAAATATGGTGCAATAAAATTATGGTGTGTTCGTTCTCACCTGACCTCCATAGAATGGAAATATGTCACAAAGTTTAACAAGGTTTTTTAATATAGATCCACAGAATATTGTGATAAGTGTTTCAGTGTGAACAGGTATGGTATAATAAATTATGGGATTTATCTATTTCATTTTTACTTTCATCATATTTTGTTTTGGTTTTGATACCCTCAAATTCAACCCAAATTTACAACTCTTCCTTTTCATAACCTATCATACTTTCATAAATCAGAGTCCATTTTCTGTAGGCGGTTTTTGAACCCAGTCAACGACGGGTAATTTTGCTAGTATATATATATATATATATATATATATATATATATATATATATATATATATATATATATATAAAGAGAGATAGATAGAAAGAGATACACACACACACACATATATATATATGTATATATATATATATATATATATATATATATAGGCATATATACATATAGCTATACACATACATGCAGGTTTTATGCATTATATGCATGTATATACCTGCATATATATATATATATATATATATATATATATATATATATACACATATATATATATATATATATATATATAGAGAGAGAGAGAGAGAGAGAGAGAGAGAAAGAAAGAGAAAGAGAGAGGGAGAGTAGGTAATGATATATATATATAATCAAAAAGATATATATGTGTATACATATATGTTGTTTTGAAAAAAGAAAAACCGAATGAATTTATAAAATTATGATCAACGTTTCGTCCCTTATTGCAGGGGACATCTTCAGGATATTAAAAGGAAAAATGCAGAAGAAGAAAACGCTCATAGACCATACGTAAGTGAAAAGGAAACAGTGTTAGAATCCATATCCATATCGGGAAGGAAACTATAAATGTGTGTGTATGGGCAATATAGATATGAATTCTAACACTGTTTCCTTTTCATAAAGGTATTCCGACATAAAGCAAGCTTTTTAATCAGGTTGTGGGCGGAAATTTCGCTGGCAAGAGGTACAAAATTTACAGAATTTATTTTTACAGGCTCTACCATACTCCTCCGCCAATCTTGGGTCTAAACACTCGAAATTTTAGATGTAGATTACTTGGACATGGGTCAAACATTTTAATTTAATTGGAGTCCAAACCTAAATGTTAAGTGATCAAAATTGGGGTCAAAATTTTAAAAATATTTAACGTCTGTGGTCTCTACCAACTTTTCTCTATGGTAGTTAAGGAAGCCTATCATATAGAAAGGCATTACCGTATATATTCCAACTTTTTAATATATACATATGAACATAAAGTTGTGACACGATGACCCTCGGTTACATAAATGTTTGGAAAGCGCACCAGATTCTAACATCAGGAAATGAATTTATGCGGATTACTTAGATGTTTTTGGAGCTGAAGAGGTGAAGCATAACTGGGATTTGGGTGTGGCTGGTTCCTTCATTCTCTGTGGATAACGTCTTCATGTTGGAGTCCCTCTCACTGGGATTGCTGCAGGCACTTCGATATTTAAGCATTCAAGGCAGATCAAACAATGCAACAAAACTGTATTATAAATCTACAAAACTAAATTAGTTTATTTTACTCATTATATATTGCAATATTTTACAATTTAAAAATTACAACAATTAACAATTGATTTTGAATTAACAACCTTTAAACAAACTACTTAGCTATTCTTTACTAGTGCCGAGGAAGAGGGATTGCCTTCTCTTTTACAGAGAGCAAAAAAAGCTCACCTCACGGCTTCCAGCGATCAAAAGATAGGGAATCGTGAAATTGCATTGTGGCCTTTTTTTTTGTATCCCTCCGCGCGACCAAATCACACCACAGCATGGTGGGAGGGACAAACACAACAAAATCAGCCAGTAGCACTATAAATAGTGCAATCTCTCTCTCTCTCTCTGTATATATATATATATATATATATATATATATATATATATTGAATATATATTCAAAACTATATCTAAAAGAGTGATATATATACATATATATATGTATATATATATATATCACTCTTTTAGATATAGTTTTGAATATATATTCAATATATATATATATATATACATATATATACATATATATACATATATATGCATATATATACATATATATATATACATATATATATATATCACTCTTTTAGATATGGTTTTGAATGTATCTCCATATTTTCATCTCTTTCCGCTATCCCTTTTCTTTTTTTTTTTTTTACTTTTTTTTTCTGTTGTTCACTTTTTCTCTTCTCTATCTTCTTTTTTAATGCTCGCCATGACTTTTTAACGATCTCTATTATCAATATTGGTTTCGGTTTCGATTCTAACCGATGGCACTGAAATATATTTTTTTACTTTTAAAATTATGACTACATATTGGGTAAAATACAATATGAAATAAGCCATAGAGAATTGGCTCTATAATAGCAAATATGAAATCTGCGTAAATTAAAATGTCATATTTAAGCGTATTTTACGACCTGGCAATGCTAAGCGCCCCAGCTAGTATATTTATACATTTACAAAAAGATTAATTTAATCATTCATTTTTTTTTTCATATAAGAAAATGTGCGTGATTGAAAAACGAATCCAAACTTTTGAAGATGAACATTAATTCTGAAACGTTCAGTGAATGTTAGCATATAATTCATCAGTCAGATGTTAAGCACACCGATAAATCCTAATTTTTATTCGAATTCTTTCAGAAGACGAATAAACAAAACACACCCGTTTCATTGATAAATCATAGCGTTCGAATGTCGTTTATTATTTATAGACTTTTTAAATAAAGGCGGTAATCATATTCTTTTAATCTTCGCATTTATTTCCATTGAATAAATTATATTTCCTTATCTACTCAGAAAAAGGGGAGGTAATTTATTAGCAATTATAAAGCCTTACTTCATGGCAATGTTTAAAGACTCTTATAGCTTATTGAAATAATATACTGAGAGACGATGAAATTTCTCTAATTAATCAATATTAAATAAAATTTAGCATTATTAACACTATAAATAACTTCTTTTATTCATCACCAGGTATTCTATATTATATTATGAAATATGTTTATTATTTATGTATTATCACATACCTTTATATTTTGTTATTAATGCATATATATATATATATATATATATATATATATATATATATACATATATATATATATATATATATATATATATATATATATATATAATGCTCCCTATGTTAGTTTGAGCATTTGGGAAGTGATATACAAATTACCTTTAGCGTATGAAGCGATGCTCTTTGTGTAAACAAATTAAGCTTAGGTACTTTGGACATTGTCAAAACATTGTTAATTCACTACCCGCATAGCAGCAGCCATATAGCGGAACGGTTAGAAGCTCCGACTGTCGCTTGGGCGATCGGGTTTCGATCCTTGCTAAAGGTAGTTGCTTGTCTAGCCGCACAGATGAGCTATGAAACTGCGAAACAGTACTGGTCTGGAACCTTTTTAATTTTTGTATTTTTATTTTTCTTGCCTGATGAAATCAAATATGATTGAAACGCTCTGTATATCGTAGCAAGATATGACTTTATTTACATAAAGAGAAATTAAAATACTTTGCTCTCTTTGATTGAGGGCTATCAACGACCCTTCTCTAACCCTACCCCCATCCCTCCATTACAGCAATACTGATCCCCCCCCCAAAAAAAAAGGAATCAAAACCGAACAGCCAAGAAGTCAAAGAAGAAGGAAAGACAGAGCAGTGAGCACTGACCAGATCTCCTCTATATAAGTGCGCAGAGAACTGGGACCTTTGGGAGGCTTATTGCTACTCAACTTCCAGTAAAGGCAAATGGCTGCTGCCAACGAAAAATCAATGGAAAGCAGCTGTTGCGATAATGTGGCAAATGTCATCGAAAGAGGTGGAGAATACTGGAAAATTTGGGGAGACTTGTTGTCACTCAGCTTCCAGAGAACACCACAGGCTGTATTCAATGAGATATTTGATGACCAGTGTAAAAGCTCCTTGTGAGCCAATAATAATAATAATAATAATAATAATAATAATAATAATTATTATTATTATTATTATTATTATTATTATTATTATTATTATTATATTCGAAAACGTGGCTACATCAAAAAGGACCACTCTGATATTGTTGTCCAGGGCTGTCAGATTGGCTTTTTAAAGCCAAATTTCACGTATTTTACTTATTTTAAAAGGAGCTTGACCTTCAAACATTGCATTTGCTCGTTTTCAAAGTGTAATGTACGGACTAACTAAGAAACAAACAAGCAGAATATTATATAGATCAGTTAATTAGTTTAAGAATGAATTATAAACGCGAAATGGTATAAGCGTAAAAGAGAAGTAGTACAGGGGAACGATCATGGCAAACTGCTTTGCGACATGCGCGCATTAATACGTGCGTGGTCCTAAAAGAGAGATGAATTCTTTAAAATATTTATCTAAAAAAAAATGCATTGTTCGAAATATCAGATATAAAGACTTTAGTTAAAAAAGTAAAAGAATGTGAGTCGATTTTTTTTTCTTTTATACTGGTTAGTTGCGACGTAGTCTACAACGTGTTGGGCCCGTTAAAATATAACGACACCTTTTGAAAAAAAAAAGATGTGCAATGTTACATGAATAGTTCAAACTTGTGCAGGTTCTCTTTCTTTTTGTTAAAGAAAAAACTAAGTTGCCTTTTTAAACAACAACAAAAAAAAAACAAAAAGGAGAGATATTGATTACTTACATGAAAAAAAAATACTTGAATATATCTTCACCGAAACCCAGCAACGTAAAAATAATAACATTACATACGAAACTAGCACGAATATTTTAGAATGTTTAGCATAAATAAGATTTCTGACGTACCGGAATATAAATTCTAAAACAATTTTCTGAAAATGCATCGATTTGTTTTAACGTGTAAAAACCTCACATATTGATTAAGAGGTTTTAAAAAATACTAGCGAGGTAGTGAGAGGCGCTCAGCATTGCCCGGTCGTAAAATACGGACAAATTAAATCTCGACAAATCAAAATATCGTATTTATATATGATATTTTAATTTGTCCAGATTACGTATATATTATTATAGAGTCATGATTTTAAAGTAAAAAAAAAGTATTTGAGTGCCATCAGCTGAAACTGAAAGCAATACTGTCGTATTCAAAGCCAGCGATTTACCACTGTACAAACGTGGCACGTGCATGAACTGGTTATAAATAAAGTAGGAGGGTTGTACAAAATGTAAACTGATTGTTTTCAAATTTTACTAATTTTTAACCATTTAAAAACTACTTTAACAGGATAAAGACCCATGAAAGAACGGTCCATAAAAAATCCCATCATTTTAAGGCCCCTAGTGTCGCTCTGCCACTTTTAGTTTCGGGCGAGATAGAGTTTGAAAATATGGAGACAGACAGACAAACAGACAGACATAGTGCCTTTAATATATTCCAGAAGCGCCCAGTTTTGCCCGAGCGTAAAATACGTTTAAATATGGTATTTTAATTTGTCCAGGTTTCGTATACATTATTATAGAGTCGTGGGTAGAAAAGTAAAAAAAAAAAAGTATGGCACCAGCTAGAATCGAAATTGAAACTGTAGCATTCAAAAGCTGGTGACGTTACCTCTGTATCAACATGACGCGTATATAAACCGAATAAAAATTAAAAATAAACTAAGATGAATGTGCAAAATTTTTAACGATTTTTAAAATGTTGACCTCTTAAAAACTATTTTAGTTGGCTAAAGACCCATAAAGGAACGGCCCGTACAAAAAAAAATCCAATCATTTGAGACCCCTAGCGCCGCTCTGCGCCTTTTAGTTTCGGAAGAGATAGAATTTGAAAATATGGAGACAGACAGACAGACAAACAGACAGAATGACATATAGCCTTTTATATATTAGATTTTCTTATTTTCCTTGTTTTTCATGCAGTTTTCGTGTCACCTGAAGATTATTCGACGAAGAATAAAAAGTACTCGTGATGCACATTTTTTGATTTTGAGACTGAAATATTATTTCAGAAATATTATATTTCTGAATTTTTCAGGTGAGGATTTATTAGTCGCATTATTACAATTATTCGAACTAATGTTCTTATCTTGAATCTTATCGAGTCTTACCACATGGATTAAATTATTGGTTCCATTCAGATTTTCGTACAGATTCCCGAGTTCCACAAGATACACCTAAAGAAGTTCAGAGATAAAAGTAGTATGCTCTTCTTCCTTCAGCCATGAATGAGTATCAGTCCTAAGTAATACACAATTGTACTTTGAGTGTCGCCCACATTAAGAATTGAACCTTCAATCTCCGGAAGCGTGTAACCTACAATTGAATTTGACCAAGTAATTTACCCACTACGCCAAGATCCTAAGACCCAGATGCATTAAGTAAATAGGTTCTGTTCGCCATTCCGTGCAGATTCCCGCGTTTCTACAGAAAGATGAGAACAGTAGTCGGAATAATCCAAATAATCCGATTTATCAATCCTCATCTCATCTCAAAGATTCAGAAACAGATCGATAGATAAAATATTCCACGGAAAGAGAGATCTGCAGAATGTACCCAAAAACACGAGAAAAACGATGATTCTAGCAAATACGTTCACGAATGAAACACAGAAAATATCCAAAATAAAATATCTTCTCTCCCCCCCCCTCTCTCTTTTTAGAAGACGAACTTTGACGCTTAGGGACGGAATTCGGAAACTATTTCCACACCTCCTTACCCATCAAAATACGCACCCGGCACGAATGAGTAACTTTAATCAAACTAGAATTTCAAATAAATAAACGAAACAAAATATTTTCGGAAACTTCGATTTATAAGAGTAAAATACAAATTGACAACAAATTTCAGATTCTTTTCTCGTTAAGCGTGCGACGCGCTCAAAACTCGCTAGTCTCTTTCGTTATTTTACGCGCCCGTTTGTCATAATAATAACGACATGCAATAATGACCGTTTCCGTTTTTTTTTTAAATATATCGCACGAACCTCTATTGCTTTGCTCTATGTGCTTTTTTGTTAGATGCGTCCACACGCGTTTATACGACGATTCGCTCATTACCTTGTCAATCGTGTTGAAACAGTTCAGCTTTACTAAGAAAATGGCAAAATTCTTAAAAGAACGACCCCCCCCAGTCCGTAGTGGAATGGGACCGTAAATTTATGTTAACAATTTCTATTAAGACTAAGCTTATTTCCTTTAACGATTACAAGACGTGTTCTCGACCATCGATAGCCATAATAGCCACATTACCAGAGAGCTTATTCTTTCAAATTTCCTGAATTTAAACGTGATTAAACACACAATTATATAACATCTTATAAAAATTTATGTGCATACATAAAATAATATATATATATATATATATATATATATATATATATATATATTATTGCATGTATGCATATATATATATATATATAATTTCATGTATGCACACACACACACACACACACACACACACACACACACACACATATATATATATAAAATAAAAATCTTGTTATTGAAAATTTATTCAAATTCCCCCCCCAAAAAAAACAACATTATAAAACTCTAAGTAAGGTTTATAATGAGTAAAAATAAACAAGAAAAACCTTATTCCATGGAGTTTTGAGATATGCAATTCTTCTCAAATATACCATAAATTTTGAAAGTTAATGAATTAAAGGAATCTAACAATATGAAAGTAATCATACCTGCATCAAAAAAAGTTATTTAATTGTTAGTGACAGTTTATAAGGATTCAATGAGAATATATATATATATATATATATATATATATATATATATATATATATATCGTTCATATTCTTAGATACTCCCCTGTAAATTCCGATGCCTCCGTTCAGTCTCGAAAGACAAAGGATAACCCCTGTAGGGGCAGCTGCGCGTGTAATTATATGGCAAGAGTTGTGCAATCTCGGACCACACCTTTCCTGAATCTGCACCGCTTGAGTCCAGTGGCAAGGAAAGTTCAGAACGACTGGAAACAATGCCGAGATAAGCAGAGAGCATATACAGCACCTAGAAGTCCCAAATGGCCACCTATCTGGTACTGGCCAAACTCATCGTTGCTTAACTTCGGTGATCTGACGGGAACCGGTGTGTCAAACGTGATTATGCCGTATCCCCCCCTCCCTGTAAATATGGCCTCAAATAGTAACCCCTTTATGTCAAAGTGACATTATGCTTCATTTTGGATAAATAATAGTATAAAAAAGAGAATTTACAGTTTTAAACGTGCAGATAGCTGCTAACGTCTTCTCTTCAAATACTCTCTGTTTAATAGAGATATTAAAGAAATCGTCGATAGAGCTTACAGTATTAACGCTTTCTTACCTCAAGAATCCAGCTTTGGCCTAACTCTTTTTCTTGATCTTCATCAACGATCTCCCAAGATCATTCGCCGATATTTACGCAGACGACACTACTATCTAGAGCAACACTTCAATACTCAGCAAATACCAAGATCTTTCTGATTATCTCTCTTCTGACAAAAAGCACGTTATACACTTGGGTAAAAATAGCTATTTATCTTTATTGCATCCAAAAACCAAGCTTCTATCTTTGCACCACCAACACTCTAATACTTACTTGGCTTCAAAAGAAATAAATGGTTTCCGTATTAATGAAGTACCCTGCTTTCAGAAGCTTCTGGGACTCATTTTCACTTCTAACTTGAAATGTGGCGCTTAAGTTTTATATGCCATTATCCTTGGTTTCTGATGATTAAGTTTGAAATGCATTTTCGTTGGTCTTTATGTTTAAAATATCATATTCTTTGATCCGTGACGTTTAAATACGAAATGCTTAACTTTCAGATGCATTCTGGTTGTTTTGTGACGCTTAGTTTTGAAACAGCAATTTTATTTGTTTGTCACGCTTAAGTTTGAAATGCTATTTCTATTCGTTCCCTTTTGAAACAAAATTGCCATCGCAAAGCGCGCAGTTTCAATCGAGGTATCTCAAAAATATTCGCTGCTATTGTTTTACTTAGTATTTATTAATATCTTTATTCTTGAGGTTGAAGTTTGTTCGTGCTGTCGTCAGAGTCGCAAGTGCAAACGTTATGATCGTTTCGTGTGCTTTGATGAAAAAAAAAACCAAAAAAATATGGCAGCAAAATTGCATAGCGATGATAAAGCCGTCAACGCGTGTCAGCATATACAGTAAAGATGGCGCTTTTTGGTTATTTTTATATTTTCCGCCATATTTGTTTTTTAAACAAATTTTATTAAAGTTTGGTAAATAACTGAGATGAGTTGACATCGGGCAAACAAATTTTAAGTTTAATAAATTCTGATTAAAAAATACTTATACCTATGCATACAAAGTTAGGTAGGATAAACCGAGGTAAAGTCGATTACTTTTTTTAGTATTTTTCTACATCTGGGCAGCGCTTCTATCGGCAAGAAACATATCCACTTTTGCCGTAACAATGTCTGGCCAAACTTCAGAAGAAACCCCTGTTCGTCCAACCCCGTAACAACAACACTTATAAAATTTAATACCTTTTGCCTGTGTTTCTATTTAGCAACTATTAATATACCCCCCCACCGATACATATTTGTTATCTTCATAATTATGCGCTGAATTAAAAAAAAAATGATAAAACAAATCTAAAATATTACCTTCCTTCAAGTGTTTGTGTAAAAAAGCTTTTAATTACTATCCTCGGCGTAAATTCGTGCAAGAATGTCTAATATGAGTTTTGCAATAATAGTAATCTTTAAATTTTAATTATTATTCGTACATTTTATAGTTAAAGAACTCAATAATCATAGAAAGTTTAGAATTTAATTAGAAAACATATAGAGTTTGGGAGTTAAAACAAAACTCTCATGGGGAGCCTCACCGGTACACCGGGTTGCGCTAGAATAGAATAGAATAAAATACAAAATTTCTAAATAAAAAGCATGTTATACCTTTATTTTCATATTCACGTTAATGAAAAACGATTCTAAGTGACAAACATACTAAAGATGAGAACAGTAGTCTGACGAATTGAAATGATACGAATAATCAATCCTCATCTAAAAAACTACGAAACGCAACACAATTTTATTGAAATTGAAAAAAAAATATAGATAACTTTAGTATACTTTGTTTGTCTTAATGAATAAAGAAAAAATACCCATTTCTTTATTGCGGACTATTATCCTCATCTTTTAATTGTTGCTTCACGATGTTCCGACAAACTATTCCTCTGGTCTTCATCAGGTGGTAATCGTGACGGGATAGGAACGCCGAACCTTCTACCTTTACATTTATATCTGATCTACCTCAGCATTCCATGTTTAAAAAGGATGTGTCCTCTATAGTATCAGACCTGACCGAATGGTTAATTGTAGGCATAGACCAATTCATGCCATCAAAAGAATTAAAAAAAAAAAACCTGTCAGACAGCCGTGGTTCTCCCCAGAATGTGCTGCTGCCATCGCGCACAGAAGTCACTTTTTCCATAGCTACCAACGTAATAGATGCACTGAGACTAAAGCTGCTTTCAGGACTATCAGCAACCACTGTAAAAGAGTAATAAAAAATGCGAGAGAGCTATATGCTCAGTCCGTTCAATCCAAAGTAGCTGAGCAGCGGCTTAGTTCCCACCAGTTTTGGCAAATAGCAAACAGGATCCTGAACAGAAACGGGCGTTCTATCCCAACCATCATTAATGGACATGAGGTCATCTCGTCAGCATCAGACAAGGCCAAACTATTTGTTAAGAACTTTGCAGCTAATTCTACCCTATGCGACCAAGGCCATCAACTCCCCGTATTTCCTCCTATAACAGACAATACGCTATGCAACATACAAATATCTGCGCGTGGGGTCGCCAAGCTAATCAAGAACCTTGATTCCAATAAAGCAACTGGCCCTGACGGCATTCTAATTATAGTGTTGAAAAAGCTTCAACCAGAACTTGCCCCCATACTTACAAAACTGTTTAAGTGTTGCCTCAAGGAGAAGTGCTTTCCAACCTCATCAGTATGCTCTGTATTTAAGAATTCAGGTGATAAGTCATCTGCTCCTCAGTACAGACCAATAAGTCTCCTGTGTGTCATGAGTAAGCTACTGGAATCCATATTAAATAGAGAAGTAGTCAACCACGTCAGCAGAAATAACCTTCTTAGTGACACGCAATATGCTTTCCGTTCTGCTAGATCTACAGCAGATGTGCTAACGGTTATATCTCATAGGATTAGTGAATCTCTCGACAAAGGCTTCGTTTCTAGGGCAATTGCTCTTGATATATCAAAGGCCTTCGATAAGGTATGACATAAAGGCCTACTTCACAAGATTTCCAGCTACGGTATAACTGGAAATGTTTTCTCAATTATTAAATCATTTCTCTCTGATGGGCTCATAAGTGTAGTGGTTGATGGGCAGAAATCAGAGGCCCACACTATTAATCCTGGGCCCAACTCTTTTCCTGATCTACATCAATGATCTCCCAAAACACATACTTAAATCATTCGTTGGCATGTATGCTGATGACACGACCATCTACGGCAACACATCAAAGGCCATAAATGACAATGTTCTCTCTGATTCTCTCGCCTCTGATCTTGAGCGCGTGGTACAGTGGGGGAAGATGTGGCTGGTTACTTTTAATGCATCTAAAACCAAGCTCCTCTCTTTACACCATCAATGCTCTGATCCCCATCTGGCATCAATTCAAATGGATGGCTCTCGTCTAGGGCTCCATGTTTTGATAAGCTTCTGGGATTGACCTTTACTTCTGACCTGAAATGGAACACGTGCATCAAGTCTGTTGCCAATGTCACTGGAAAAATGGTGGGATCCTTCTATCGCTCCAGAAGATATCTCACTGCTGACGCAATTCTCTATCTATATAAAAACCAAGTACGTCCAAGGATGGGGTACTGCTGCCACATCTGGGCAAGAGCTGCTAAAAACAGCCTATCTTGCCTTGATAGAGTACAAAATAGACTTTGTGGCTTAGTGGGTGATGCCCTTTTCTCTTCCCTGCAGCCTCTCTCCCACAGAAGAGACGTTGCGAGCCTGTCTTTGTTTTATTGTTATTTCCATGGCAAGTGCTCATCTGAGCTCCAATCTCTGGTCCCCACTCACCAATCTTTCACGAAAAACACCTATCTAGCTGAAACCACTGTCAATAAATGTCCCCATTCTTCATCTGTGCCTAAATCAAAGCGTAGATTCCATGAACAAAGCTTCTTTCTTGGAAATGCACGCCTGTGGAACTCTCTTCCGTTTACCCGACTACAACTTGGATATCTTCAAGTCCAACATAAACAAATTCCTAATAAACCGCCCCCTTAAGTAAGACACTTTATCAAATCTCCATTACTAACGATTACTGCGATATTGTGCCATTGATTACTGTACATGTAATAACCCTTATCTCCGAGTGGCTTTCGGGCCTTGATAAGTGATGATCACGATGTAAAAAGAAAAAAACTTTAATCTCAGCAATTACTGCCTTTCGTAGTTGTTGTCGTCTCACCACGTTTTGGCCAACTAAGCCTCTGGCCTGTTTTGGGTAGGATTGAAACCGCTATCTTCAGACAGAGATTCAACTGTGCCATGGTTCTGAAGGCACAGTTGATAGAGACGTTGCGCAGCAGATAGAAACGTTACACAGTAGATAGAGACGTTGCGCAGTAGATAGAGCCGTTGTGCAGTGGATATGGCCTTGTGTGCGAGATCGTGAATTCCTGTTACATGATCACTCTAAGATCGTTTTTATTCAGCGTCGAGCTTCATTAATGTTAAAATTTCCCTTAATTTCGTGACGATAAACGGTGGTCGTGGGGGTCGTTCTTTGATAATAAAGCCAAAGGTTGATTCGTTGCAGCGTTTGAATTCTTTGACCAACGTTGCTCGCCATCTCCTGAACTAATGATTGCGTAAGTATGAAATACTAGTGTCTGTAGGTATTAACAAAAAATGCTTCGTGCGCCACGACCGGGAATCGAAACCTAAATCATTTAGCTTACGATTTACTTTTTCTTTGACGTTAATGATTGTATTAAGAAGACATGTTTACTGTAAATATAAAAATTAAAACATGAACCAATAGCTATTACATCACGCATGCATATTCGTAATGCCATTGTTCGACCTTCTCCTGGCAAATTTTATTTTTTTAAATTTTCACACTTTTGCACCGATTTTCTCCGGCTAAAACCCAAATATAAAGTTTCACATGGTTTCGAATACCCTATATAAGAAGTTTTATGTTTGTATAAAAAAAAACGAGGGAGGAGTTTGTTAGGCAAAATATTTAAACAATAATATATACGCATACATAAATGTATACAGAAAGAGTTATGTGTTTACTATAAACTTTTACGCAAATATTACGCAAGTATAAATCATGTAGAATATCTGCATGAATATAATTGCGCGTATTAGTTAAGTAAAGATGAAAAAGACAACCGAAAAAACTAATAGGAATTATTAAAAATTGAACGTCTTAAAGAATATGCAAATTAGCTAGATCTAGCTAATTTAGTTAGAGCTAGTTAACTAAATTTAGTTAGAGCTAGTTAACTAAATTTAGTTAGAGCTAGTTAACTAAAGATAAAAAAGACATCCAAAAAAACTAATAGAGAATTCATTGAAATCGAACTTTTTAAAGAATATGCAAATTAGCTAGATCTAGCTAATTTAGTTAGAGCTAGTTAACTAAATTTAGTAAGAGCAAGTTAACTAAATTAAGTTAGAGCTAGTTAACTAACGATGAAAAAGAAAACCGGAAAATCTAATAGAGAATTAATTAAAATTGAACGTTTTAAAGAATATGCAAATTAGCTAGATCTTTGGTAGATGAATGCAATTCCACGTTTCATATATAAGAAAGTTGTATTTTCATTTGAAATAAATAGAAAAAGGGGTTTGTAATACGAATATCAATACACAAAAAACAAATCCATAGGAGTATATATATATATATATATATATATATATATATATGTATATATATATATATAGGTGTGTGTGTGTGTGTGAACGTGTGTGTGTGTGTGCGTACACTGATGATTCCCGAAACTGAGAAACACTATTATCTGTAGGTATTTAATAATTATTAGAGTAAATAATTATATCAGCTCCTTTAAGAAACTCGTTTTTTTTTATCGTTGAACACTTTCAGTTGACATAACGTCGGTAAATTTAGCTCGTGTGCCAGATCATCATATAATGATTAGATCACTCCGACAGACGTTAAAACACATTTCAAAATAAATGTTTGAATTAAAGTATTTCTCGCGATTGATGATGGCCGAATGGATTTGTTCCTTGCTGATAGAGCAAGAGACAGAAGTACTTCTATCATCCTCCTGTTTGGGATAAATGTTTGAAAATGTATGTATGTGTTTGTATATATAAATGTGTTTAATATATGTAAACAAAAAAAAAAAAAAAAAATGTCCGCCCACCTAACTTGTAACAAGCTACCACGTGACTAGGAAAAAATGTATATATAAGTAAATTAAAAAACAATTTCTACATTTATTTCTATAATATGCCTGAGGATGATAGAAGTACTTCTGTCGAAAGCGCTCGCGATTATGGATCCAACATATACAATTTCGAGAAGAACACAAAAAGGACTATTCGGAGATTGGAGAAGATAAAAAGGAAAATTGTAAAACAGAATAACTCGGTGCTATTCAATAATATTTGTCTATATATATATATATATATATATATATATATATATATATATATATATATATATATATATATATATATATATAATATTTATTTCAACACTATATATATATATTTCAAAGGCGTACCAGTGGTTTCAATGCGTAGAATCAACCATAAGAGGTTGGAAAGAGTCAGCGCAAATTCATCAGCGACTTTGACACAACGTTGACACGACTTTGAAACAATGCAAAGTAAACAATCATTGTATCTTCAGCTCTCACATCCGCGATCGAGAACTTTATTGGATATTTCATCGCCTCCTGACAAACTATACATATACATATACATATATAAATATATATATATATATATATATATACATATATATATATATAATTTTTATAATCATCCACTGACACGTGTTTTGTTGTCTACGATCCATCAGAGTGGTTGTATCTAGCATTGCTAGGTCACTAATATATATATATATATATATATATATATATATATATGTATGTATGTATATATATATATGTATATATATGTATATATATATGCATATGCATATAAATATGTATATATATATGTATATATATATATGTATATATATGCATATATATATGTGTGTGTATATATATATATATATGTATGTATATATATATATATATATATATATATATATATATATATATATATATATACAGGCAACAAAAAGAAAGTCCATACTTGTAATTTTTTTAAAAACTGCAAATTTAAGCTAAATTTAATATAACTGTGTTCACGTCAATTTAAAAATAAACTTCAAATTGAGGAGGCAAAAATAAAGTCTGCACAATGGAAAATTGTTATTTAAATGTAACTTTAGGGCATTAATGCAACACAAATACAACAGAAACACAATGTACTAGTAAATATTTAGTAGCGTAGCCCTTCTGTAATTTGACAGCCGGCAAACTTTTGGAAATTACTCGGGGAAAAGGCATCCTACTTTTCTTTACTTTTTGTCCAAAGTTCTTCCAAATTTGAAATTTTATCATTGCGTAGCGGTTGCTTGATGTAATGCCATACGTTTTCGATAGAATTGAGGTCTGGAGGTTGTGTGGACCAATCCAAACACGGAATATCATGCTCTTCCAGGAACCTCTTGACATTGCCAGCTGTGTGAATGGGAGCATTATCCTGCATGAAGATGGGATTATCATTCAAATTTCGACAAAAGTAGAAAATGTTCAGTCAACATATTAATGTACTTGGTCGAATTAATTCGACCTTGCAAACGAACTATAAGCCCTGGACGATTGGAAATAATAATTCCCCACACCAAAACTGAACCTCCACAAACTTGCAGCGTTGAAACTGAGCACCTAGGATTAAATTCTTCGTCTTTCCTCTGACGGAACGTACTGCTTATCATCACTGCCTAGCCTACTGAACTTGCTATCGTCGCTAAAAAGCACGTTTGACAAATATGAAGAGTCATGATCTTTATTGCAATATGAAGAGTCATGATCTGATGCAGTCCATACAGCGCTTTCTGTTCTTTACAGAAATCATTGACTTACGTCTTGCAACATATCCTCACAAATTAAATTCCTTTACTCTGTTCTTGACAGTAGAAAGAGAGCACATTTTAACAAGATTGCACTGTTGTTAGATCTGGAGAGCCGTTTCAAATCTGTTTCTTAGGCTGCGGATCTTGATAGCATTGTCTCCCCTGTTAGAAGTAACTCTAGTACGACCAGATGTAGGGGCATCACGAACACTGCCGGTGTCTTGGTGTTTATGCACAGTGTTTCGTACCGTTTTCTCATCATATTTCAATCTGCGGCCGATTTCTCGATTGGATAAATCAGAAAGGTTTATCAATAATAAAGAATATTAATGAGCTCCTGACGATTACTAAGAGAAAGTCGTGGCATATGAACTAAATGTTACGTTGTATAACCTGGAACAACACCAATTACAATTAGAGATGCTTTGTTGCCTGTTGGTGTATATTTTAAACTGATTTAGAGGCGATAATTTAATCTGGTTTTAAGCGAATTTGTTGTTGCGGACATTCTTTTTGCTTCCTCAATTTGAAGTTATTTTTTTAAAACTGACGTGAACAGTAGCATATTTCAATTAAATATGGAGGGATAAAAGCGAATCAAATGAGGTATAGATTGTTTAAACAGTTACATTAAATTTAGCTTACATTTGCAGTTTTGGAAAAAATTACAAGTGCGGACTTCCTTTTTGCCGGCACTGTGTATATATATATATATATATATATATATATATATATATATATATATATATATATATATATATATATATACGAAGTGCCTTCAATAAGCCACCCGATTTTATCCGTATAGGCACTTTTATTGATGGTGCACACATGAAACTCTAGTCCCCTTTGAAGTAATTTCCTCCGGCTGCAATGCACTTGTTCTAACATTACAACAATTTCTAGAAGGCCCTGTGGAAGTCCTCTTGAGTGAATATGCCAATGACCCTCGTCACAATCTCTTTCATCTCCTCAATTGTCTCATAACGACAGTCTCTTAGATTTTCCTTGAGCTTAGGTAATTACCAAAATTCATAGAGAGCATCTAGATTATAATAAGGGTGAGGAACAGTTTTGATACCCATCTTGGTCAAATAGTCTGTGATCTTATCTGAGCGTTCTTGGGGCAAACTTCGCGCAAATCTTCCGCATCTTCAGTTCCTCACGAATACATGTGTGTACAGTTCCCACACTGACATCAAACTGTGCACTTATTGTCTCCATAGACACAGGACGGTCCTTATCCGGATTTTTTTTTATTAAGCCAATAAAGTCTGGTGTTCTAACTTCCTTACCCCTCCCACACCTCTGATCATCCCTCATAGACTCCTCGCTTTCCTTAACTCCTTATGCCGCTTAAACGCTGATGCTCGATTCATGCAAGATGGTCCAAAAGCAGTCTGAAGCATTCCATACGTTTTTGTGGCATTTTTCCAATTTTAAAACAGAATTTACATGCATATCGTTCTTCTAAAGTTTCCTCACGCCCAGATTGCATTTTAAAAATTCACCAGCTATGGAAATCAGGCTTTAGAAGGGCGTATTCCAATTTCTGCTGGAGCTGTTCATTTGAACCTAAAACCATAAAAATCGGCCAGTTATCTCATAATATACTGAATTTTCAAGAGCCTACGACAATTTTAAACAAAACAGTATCTAAACTTATTTAAGGCGCCTTGCACACACACACACACACACACATATAATATATATATATATATATATATATATATATATATATATATATAAGCAGGTCATTATGTAATTTATCTGTGTTACATGTTATCTTTTATCGCAACTTATAATTATTATTATCATTATAATTAATTTTAAGTTCTTATCGCGTCTTGTGATATAACTTTAAAACTTTCATATACGAGAATTCAATAATACTGGTAAATTTTATATATAAGCGTGAATAAAGATGGAAACAGAGAAATAAATTTATCTATGAGCATAAGGTATTACAGAGAGAGAGAGAGAGAGAGAGAGAGAGAGAGAGAGAGAGAGAGAGAGAGAGAATTATGAAAATATGTAGTGCAGTTAACCTACACAGCATTATTGCTTTCCACAGGAGAAACCATTCCTCTTCTGTGGAAAGCAAGCATTTATTTAGTCGTCCAACGAGTATTGGTTATAATTGACTATTCGTCCGAAACATTAGCACGTCTATGTTGCGACCATGTACATTTTTTATGTTAATAAAAATATATCTTGCTATTTTTTTTATTGAGCACCCTTAATAGCCTCGTTAAATTCATTAGTTATTAAACTTGCATACCTTTAACCTGATATATATATATATATATATATATATATATATATATATATATATATATATATATATATGTCATCGTCATACAGTACTGTTTCGTTGTATCACAACTCATCAGTGCAGCTATACATCCACTTTTTCCCAGGCGTGGATCGAACCTACAACCATCGCGTTGACAACTCTAACTATCGGACCGCCAATCAGTGCCGTAAATATTTCTCCTCGAGTGTGTATTAAATCCACACCCGCCCGTTGAAGACAGTGCCCAAACCATCATTTGAATTTTTTTTTTTTTTACATTTTCACCTCAAACAAGGCAAATTGCCACAGTGTAGGGGGTTACTATCAGGGGCAACAACTACTGGGGTACTATGTAGGGATTTGGGCAGCAAGATGTCGGTTCACGTTACATTTGAACTTCTGCACGTCAGTACTCTTGAGGAAGCAGGGACCTGGAATGGAATTCCAAAGTCTAGCGGCTCTGAGGAAGAAACTATTGGAGTAGAAAGATATTTTACATCTAGGGGTCTCTACAGTGTGGGGGTAGGATTTAGCAGCCTGTCGGGTTTGTCGATAGTGCTCACGTCGTGGGGGCACAAGTGATTGCAGTTCGTCAGAGCATTCACCACTAAAATACTAAAGAACAGGCAGAGGGATGCAACATTTCGTCGATGGGACAGAGGCTGAAGCTTAGATGCCAGTTCAGAGCCTATCAGGTTTGCGACTCTCTTTTGAACCTTGTCAAGGAGCGAGAGACTAGTAGCAGATGTACCAGCCCAAATGTGACAGCAGTACTCCATACATGGGCGAATGGTGGCCTTATAGAGGTACAGGTACTTTCAGGTGTTAGTAGTTGTCTAGCACGGTAGAGAAAGCCCACCTCCCTTGCAGCGGCCCTGGCAATGCCTTCAATATGATTGTTCCAACTCATGTTTTCTGTAAATATTAGGCCAAGGAGTTTGAAAGATGTACTCTCAGATAAAGAGTCGTTGGCCATTGCTATAGGTGGTAGAGAGGGGTTCTTGTAATTATTGAATGAAACTAGTTTAGTCTTGGCGGCATTGACTGTGACCAACCATTTTTGTCCCCATTCCACTACAGATTGAAGGTCTTCCTCTAGTGTTTCTGCCATTTCTTTAGAAATGTGTTCATTCGTCTTCCTGTTGTGCCTGTTATAGAGTGTAGTGTCATCAACACATATACCCATCTCAGAGGCAATTTTGTCGGGGAGGTCATTTATGAATATCAGGAACAATAGAGGCCCAAGGATAGAACCCTGGGGCACTCCCGCATTTATATCATATTGTTTAGATGTACGACCGTCGAGGACAACCTGGATTTTTCTCTTATCCAAGAAGGATTTAATTATGTTAAGTATTCTACCAGTGATACCGTATGATCTAATTTTCCTGAGGAGACCCTCATGCCATACCCTGTCAAAGGCCTTAGATATATCTAGAGCTACCGTTCTGCCCTCCCCCGCTCTGTCCAGTGAATGGTATATGCGTTCAGAGATTACAGTGAGGATGTCTGCTGTGGAACGGGCTTGTCTAAATCCATATTGTTATTCAGTCAGAAGTTTAGCATCTGTAAGGTGATGGACTAGAGCATGGTTGATTAAGGTCTCAAATATTTTGGCAAAAAGTGGGAGGAGGCTAATGGGCCGATAATTTGATGGGTCAGTCCTTTGGCCAGAATTCTTGAATACTGGTACCACAGTAGCAGTTTTCCAACAGCCCGGAAAACAAGCTTCATTAAGGCATTTAAGGGAGTTTGGAGAGAACTAGAACTACTTAGGCTAAGCATTTTTTAATAACACAGCTGGGATGAGATCGGGTCTACATGCTTTTGAAGTGTCAAAGTTTTTTATGATAGCATGCACCTGAGCAGGGGTGATTTTCAGATCGTCTAGCGTGGCGTCTGTCCACATAGGAAAGTCAAGTAGAGGGTGGTTGGAAGGGTTCAGTGTGGAGTTTGAGGCAAACCGACTGGCAAGCATGTTAGCCTTCTTGATTGCTGAGGAGACAACCTCGTGATTATTGGTTAGTGGGGGAATTTTTGATTGCCCATTATTTACTACACTGTTGTAGATTTTCCAGAAGTCTCGAGTTCCTAGTTTTTGTGCTTCGGTGCGTTTATTTAGTGGTTTCCGTAAATTCTCTTAACTGTCGCTATTTCTTTCTTAACTTTATTTCTAGCTTCTATATACTTCAGTCTGTTTGAACTGGACTTATGCCGGTTAAATCTGCGGTATGCATGCTGCTTTTGAGCAATGGCAGTTGCGCAAGTCGAAGTAAACCATTGGGGAGAGTGGGGCTTACTATAAAATTTCCGCATGGGAACATGCGCTTCGATTGCAGTTTTGAACCAGTCAGTGATCTCGTTTGCATACTGTTCAGCAGGGAGAGAAAAAATATTTCCCCATGGGGCATCTCTTCGCTTAATTGCTTAAATACGCGTCGGATGAAAATATATTTACAAAATCCTATACCGCAATCATGAAGGAAGACTTTTATAATTTATCATTAAAAGCGTTTTAAAATAAAGAAAAAGTGGCGAAGAAGAGAGGAGAAAAAAGAGGGGGAGTCAGCTGACTGGTTTCGCCCTCGCTTTCTCCAACTATATTCATTATCTTTCAAAAATCTTTTCCTTTTTTTCGACCACGCAGCTCATTTTTTTTTCTCTCTTACCGCACACGAGTCAAAAAAAAAATGTCCGATCGATTCCTTTGCTCGCCCACGTGCTGTTTTTCTACTATTCTTGTGCTGCAAGCTCGCGCACACATGCTAATTTGCATACGCGCTTTAACGGCTGCTGCTACTACTATTTTCGCTAGCCAGCTATTCTTCCACTGATGCTGATTTTCTAACACACGTCCATTCCCGCTCTGTTACAGTGTCGCTGAGAATATTAGTACATGTTTTTTATTAGAACTTTACAATTTACGGCATGAATTTGCCTCTTAAACTGTAAATCTCCCAATCAAACGAACGAATCTCTGTTAATCTTTGGAAGGTGACCAATGTCAAGTGGCTAACGATACGAATAGACAGCCAAGGGTTCTCAAGTTCAAATCCAGTTCTGCAGGCTTTAAAACCAATGTTAATATATATATATATATATATATATATATATATATATATATATATATATAAAATAATTTTCGTCACCCTATTCCCTCTGCTTAACCTTTTGTTATCACTTTTTGTTATCAAATACTTTTGCAAGCAAAATCCGATCTCGCATTTTGCTCAATTCTACCCTCTAATGAGAAGGAAAGTATTTCTTCGAAACTCCGCAGATTAAGGACTATCCACTTATTTAGTGTTTCCTTTTCAAATTAAATGTTTTTAACTCCTTTTCAAAGTGTTTTTAACATGTTTTATTAACTATTTGTTCTATTATATATATATATATATATATATATATATATATATATATATATATACTACCAGTTTAGCCCAGCTTTGCTCGGACCCTATATACTGTTTATAACTTTATGAGTATATGCATATATATATTAAAATATTTGACTCATTTCCAGGTAACCTACATCTAAAATGTCAAGTGTTTAGACACAAAATTGGCGGAGGAGTTTAGTAGAGTCTACAAAGGTCAACGCTTTCAACTTTGACCTTTTGGCAGCCAAATTTTCACCAAAAATCTTATTGAAAAGTTTGCTGCTTGTCTGAATACCCTTTATGTAAAATTTCAAATGTTTAGACCCCAAAATCTCCTTAATAGTTTGCTAGAGACTGCAACGGTCAAATGTTTTAACTTTGACCCTTTGGCAGCAAATATTTCGGTTAAAAACCGATTACAAAGTTTTCCCTATGTTTGAGACACTTTATGTAAAATTTCAAATGTTTAGACCAGAAATTGACTGAGTAATTTAGTAGAAATCGCAGAGGTCTAATTTTTTTAAAGCTTTGGCTCCAATTTTGACCTTTAAACATTTATTGTTTTAGGCTCAAATCAAGTTAAAAAGTTTGATCCATGTCCAATTCACTTACATCTAAAATTTCAAGTGATTAGACCCAAAATTGACGGAGGAGGTTGGTAGAGATTTCAAAGGTCAAATCGTTGAATTTGACCATTCGACACACAAATTTCTGCCCGGAAACCAATTAAAAAGATTCTCCCAAATCTCAATACGCCTTATGTCAAATCTCGAGTCCGTAGACTGAAAAGACAATTTCACTTTATATATATATATATATATATATATATATATATATATATATATATATATATATATATATATATATATATATATATATATACTAGTATGGGTGCCCGGCGTTGCCCGGGTATTTGGAGGTGTATGTTGAGCAAAAAAAAAAAAAGAATCGGTCAATTTTTTAAATTTTTACACTTATTATGACCCCTTAACATTTATTGTTTTGGGCTTAAATAAGGTTATTAAGTTCGATCCATGTCCAAGGAACCTGTATCTAAAATTTCCAGCGATTAAACCCAAAATTGTTGGAGGAGTTTGGTAGAGTTCTTAAAGGTCAAATCGTTGAACTTTGACCCCTTCATCGCCAAATTTCTGGCCGAACACCGATCACATCGATTTTCCCAAATCTCAGTACCCTGTATATCAAATTTCGAGTCTGTAAACTTAAAATTGACAAAGTTATTGCGTAGGGAAATGTATACACAGAGACATACAGATACACAGACAGACTGACACTTTCACTTTTATATATATATATATATATATATATATATATATAGATATATAGATATTATTTAATATAATAATTTTTAAATACCTACAGACACTAGTATTTCATCCTTTCGGGAATCATCAGTGCAGGGTGTCACGATTACCCCCGGTTTAAAGATTCGAACCCGGCAACGAAGCCATCTCTTGCTCTATCAGCAAGAAACAAATCCATTCGGCCATCGTCAACCGTGAGAAATACCATTTGAAATTTAAACATTTATTTTTAAATGTTTTTTAATGTCTGTCAGAGTGATCATGATTTGCACATGCGAGCTAAAGTGACCGACATTATTTATACTGCAAAATGCTCAACGATAGAAAGCCAAAACGATATATTTCTCCTTTAAATAAATATTTTAAGATATTACGATATATTCCGGCTCCAACAGGCCCTTTTCATGCGATTTCTTTTTGTTTTACATTTTTTTTTACTTGGAAACATCTTTCTTGGTAGTGTTTCTTCAAGATGTTAACTGGACAATTTTCCCCACTCTTTATCTGTGCCTAAATCCAAACGTAGATTTCATGAGCAAAGCTTCTTTCTTAGAACTGCACGCCAGTGGAACTCTCTGCCGCTTGCCTGTTTCCCACCTGACTGCAACTTGGACGTCTTCAAGTCCAACATAAACAAACTCCTGACAAACCGCCCCCTTAAGTAAGACACTCTATCAAAACCCCCAATACTAATGATTACTATAATAATATCCCATTGATTACTGTACACGCAATAACCCTTATCCCAGAGTGGCCTTCGGGCCTTGATGAGTGGTGACCCCCATGTAAAAAAAAGAAAAAAAAAATATTTTAGTGCAAGCCCGCGGCTCAAGTAATAAGAATAGAAATGGCACTTTTTTTTAAGAAATACCTTTTTTTGGATATTTCATATTTTTACTTTAATACAATTTATATGTGAATTTAATGTTGGTGCATCTACATACAAATTCAAACATTGCGTAACAAATTGCAAAATAGTTGCTTCTAATTTCGGATCTTTTAATCATGCTTATAGTCCTTTATTTTCTTTTAAAGTTGATGAGTTATTTTCTTTCTGATGAGTTAAGTGCGGAATAAATTTAAAAAAAAAATTACATGATAATTACATGAACGAAACAGGTGCTGTCAAAAATTGGGCATTTCACTGTACTTAAAGAAATAAAGGATAAGATGGTCAACATCTTGAAATTGGGAATATAGACGTTTTTTATTTATTTATATATGCTTTGTAGTCACATTGAGCTCCATAAATTAAAGGGCCGGTAGAAATAAAAGGTGGAATATAATTTAATAAATATATTTCCTCAGAAGCATGCACGCACACACACACACACGCACACACACACACACACACACACACACACACACACACACACACACACACACACATATATATATATATTCAAGCACGTCTGATTGAACATGACGGAGTTGTTTTTTTTTTTCTTTTTCTGATTTTGTGTGATAACTTTTCAATTCGTTGAGCGGTCTTTTTTATTTCGACTGCTATGCTGTACATTATGGTGCGCAGTAGTTATGTTCTCAAGCGATACATCCGATAGTCGTCAGGAGGGGTTGTTATTGCTGTCATTTTTTTTATTGAGGCTTTGTGTATTTATAGTTTGTTCTATTATTTTTTTTATATATCGGTAATAAAGGTGGGTGCAGGATGGGTAATTTACAACACCTGTTATGGGGTTAAATGGTAATGAACGAAAGGAACACAGGGTTTTTGGGAACAAAACATGTATTCACATAAATTACAGGTTAAGCGAGCTGAGCAATACCATTCCTCAACGGTAGGGCTTGGTCGCGTGCCAATCTCTGACTGCCGGGCACCGGTCTCGATACCGGAAGTGACGTCACCAGAGGAAGTAACGTCATGAGATGGTCCATTAATCCCATGGAGGGGCGTCATGCCAACCTAAATAAAAAAAAAAGACCGCTCGGCGAAATGAAAAGTTATCCAACAACATCGGGAAAAAGAGGAACTACGTCGTGTTTAATCAAACGTGCTTGAATAATCACTAGCTGCCAAAATACACACACACACACACGCACACACACACACGTCCACACACACACACATACACATATATGTATGTACGTGTGTGTGCGTGTATATATACATATACACACATATATACATATAAATACACACGTATATATATATATATATATATATATATATATATATTAGTGTGTGCTACTTTGTTATTTATGATTTATGATTTCCAACGTGTGTTAAATTCTGTACTGGATCCACTTAGCAGTTGATCGTCGCACAGATTGCCGAAATCAACAAAAAGATTTTCGATTTCTAGAAGATACACCTGAAGAAGGAAATTACATCGATCGAAACGCTGTGAAAAATAACACTTAAAATGAGAACAGCAGTCCAAAGAATCAATCCTCATCCCAAAAATTCAGAAGCAAGAAAACGTGTTTAAAAATATTCCACAAATATCTTCCTTTTTTTTTTTTTTTTTAACACAGTGATCACCACTTATCAAGGCCCGGAAGCCACTCAGGGATAAGGGCTATTGCAAGTACATTACGTTAGTGTGGAGATTTGATGAAGTGTTTAATTAAGGGGGCGGTTCATTAGGAATTTGTTAACATTGGACTTGAAGACATCCAAGTTGTAGTCCGGAGGGAAGCAGGCAGACGGAACAGAGTTCCACAGGCGTGCAGTTCTAAGAAAGAAGCTTTGTTCATGGAATCCGCGTTTTGATTTAGGCACAGATATAGAGTGGGAGAAATTTTTCACAGTGGATTCAGCTAGACGGGTGTTTTTAGTGAAAGATTGGCGGGGGGGGGGACCAGAGATTGGAGTTCAGACGAGCACCTGCCATGGAAATAACGATAAAACAAGGATAGGCTTGCAACGTCTCTTCTGTGGGAGAGAGGTTGCAGGGTAGAGAAAAGGGCATCCCCCACTAAGCCACGAAGTCTATTTTGTACTCTGTCAAGGCAGGATAGGCTATTTTAAGCAGCTCCTGCCCAGATATGGCAACAATATTCCATCCTTGGACGTACTTGGCTTTTATATAGATAGAGAATTGCATCAGTAGTGAGATATCTTCTGGAGCGGTAGAAGGATCCCACCATCTTACCAGCGACCTTGGCAACAGACTTGATGTACGTGTTCCATTTCAGATCAGGAGTAAAGATCAAACCTAGAAGCTTGTCAAAACACGGGGCCTCACCCAGACGAGAGCCATCCATCAAAATTGATGCCAGCTGGGGATCAGAGCGTTGGGGATCTTCGATTGCATATGTTATAAAGTCCATAGCATTTTACTTACAGCAATCCCCAGATAAGGAATTAAAATTCTTGAATTTCTCTAGGAACTTTTAGCAAATGAAAACCTTGACCATTGTCCGAATTATTTCCAACTTGGAACGCAACGAGGGGGAATTGATTGTTACACACGAGACGATCACTCACTTGCTGATTTTGTAATTTACGTTGAATTCTTTCTTTCCTCTTCTTTGTCTTCGTTAATTCCGTACGGAATTACCTCCCAGCAATGTTGCACGACTTTGAATTCAGTGCTTTTACGGCATATCAACCGTTTTAGATATTCAACGTGAAAACGCAATACTTGTTTTAGTGGTGAGAGTTAAACCATTTTATCTACCAAATGGGATGAAGAAGACAAGGACGATGCGTGGTAGGAAAGACAAAAAATATATCGACAAGGTTGAAGAGGTAAAGGAATTAACGAAGTTTAAAACTACATAGAGAGGAATAGGCTAATAAAACTGAGGGAGAGGGAGAGCTAGTGTAATTTTGATAGGGACATGGACAAAATTTGTGTCTTTTTTTTTTTTTTTTTTAATCCGGTTCCGACTCAAGAAACCCAGCGATGACATTTTTTGCCACCGATTTTTCCAAATCGCCTAAGGCGCCTCTATTGAGGAATGCTGACGAAGCTGCGCGTTTAATACTATGTTGAACACTATTGGAGTAAATACTGAACGTTGACACATTAAATATATCTACAGAATCTATGCTATTTCTGAAATGGTCTTTTCGCTGTGGATTCCGGTAGGCTGCTGTTTCCACTCTCTAAAGCATTGCCTTCTCTGCTTGAGAAATAGTTAATTTTTTTTTCCAAATCGTCCAATGCGCCTCTGTTGGGGAATGTCGACGAAGCTACACAGACACGTTTTTGACTTTTCAATCCCACTATCCGACCGCTTTTTAGGTTATTTCATTTCGAGCCAATGACTATTGTAAACGATCCATTGTGTCTGTTTCATTGAACGCTAGTAACTGAACGTAAAGTTTTCGGTTAATGCATTTAGTGAAAAAATAGTCATAAATATATACTGGAAGGCTTGGATACGATATATTCCGATTTCATATTCAAATTTATAATTTAAATTAACTATAAATTTGATAACAAAAAATCGAATTGAAAATTATTTACACATGTTTCAACACACACACACACACACACACACACACGCACACACACACACATATATACATATATATATCAAAACATTGTTAAACTCACGACTCGCTCATCAACCGCCGATAGCATAATGGTTAGGAGCCTTGACTGTCGTACAGACGGTCGGGTTTCAATCCTGGCTGGAGCTGGAGGTAGTTGCTTGTCTAGCCGCACTGATGAGCTGTGAAACGGCGAAACAGTACTGTATGTGGATGACTATATATATATATATATATATATATATATATATATATATATATATATATATATATATATATTAGGATTTAGCTTGACGATAAAGCTAGAATAAAATACGGAAGATTCTATATAGCTTAATTACAATATATTTTCATAACTTTCTACACCCCCCCACTCACGTACATGTACATACATATCCACGGCCAGACAACCTCGTAGCTCACAAGAGCCTTGAAAGCCAACAAACCGGAAGTCCAAGACATTCACCCGCTATCTCATACATTCTAACTGAGAAATAGTTTTAAGATTCTAATCGTCCCTTTAAGTACAACTGTTTGAATCTCTCTTGCACTTGGTACACCGATTATATTTGCGGGTAGATTTTTGAATTTTTTATGGGTCCAGTTGCTCCTGTAAACAAAGGAAGTCCTCTCCTTATGTATTTATGTACGCGCGTGCGTGTGTGTTAAATAAAAAAATTGCAGCAAGCGAAGGATTATGGATGAAAAGGTTGGTGATTTGACAGGAATTTAAAAATTTATATAAATTTTCTAAATCTATACACCCGGCGATATGACTCGTCTGATTTACCCCACTCTTATTCTCTTCTTTATCTTCCCAGCCGTCAGGTAACCCTAACCCTAACCCTAACCAATGCCGCATCTTCATCCACTCTAAATTTCAAAACTAAAACGCAAACCCAAAAAAGTTTAACATTTCAATTTTTTTTTTTTTAAATGGAACCCAAGAACTGTTAAGAAAGTGAACGAGACACGGTATTAAAAAAAAAAAAATGAAAGAAAGAAAAAGACACAACAATTTTAAAACAATTAAAACAAAAATTTAAAAATTAAGTTTAAAAGGCGGTGAATGAAAATAAAATTCCCGGGAATGAATAAAATATACTGATTATTGCTTAGTTGTTTTTTGTATCTCCTATTTATTTTATGTTTCATTTATTCGTGCGTTTAACTTTTTTTTTAGGACATTTTTACTTGTTATTAAATGTTTTGTTCTTTTAAATTTTGCAGTTTGTTAAGAAGCTAGATATGTCGCCTATAGGAAAGGGGTAATTAATTCTAGTTCATAAACATCTCCTGGACGTCATTAGACATTCCTTGGGGACAGCGATGATTTATGCCATTGCAGGAGCCCCACGCACGTACACACGCGTGTGCGTACATAAATGGACTCGCTTACAAACGCACCCAAAAATAAAAGTACATACACAGTCAAAAATAAATACAAGCACATACACATCAATATGATCGCATATACAAACGTGTACATATATAAAAAATACACCCATATACACAACCATAAATATATATTTACACCCACATAACTAAACAGACATAAATACATAGAGATAGACGTATACACACACGTACACATATAAATTCATACGCACTCGAAAATATAAACTTAACCCGCACATACACACGTACGTATACGCGCACGCATACATAAGAAACGTACGAAGTTATGCAAATACAGGCATAAATGCACACAAATTCGAAACCCATGTATGCACAGAAAAACCCATGAATAAATACACGCATAGAATATGTAAATAATTACAAGTACCAAGAAAACACATACACAGGCCTACAACGATAGATATATGCACACATATATGGACGCACAAGTAAATACCTATGTATATATAAAAAATGCGCGCACACACACACACGTACGCGCACAAAAATAAATGCACCCTCGTACATAAATAAACACAATCATAGAAAGATATGATTAAATACTCGCACAAATGAACGCACAATACACACACACATAGAAATACACAAATAAATGCGCACACATAAATACAATTTTACATGCATAGAACACATAAACATGCACAAAGATACATGCGCGTGTGTGTGCGTGCGTGTGTGTGTGTGTGTGTGCAGGGAATCAAAACTGTACGCACATGCGCAAAGGCATGCGCAGAAACAGGGATGAACGGAAGTCACGTGATTTCAGAATGAGCCGCTTCTCATTTTCTCTTAATTTTCTATTCGGCCTTTTAAAATACTTTTATATTGCGACGCCTCATCACATCCACCCCCTTCATACACAATCCTACGGTACGCGAACTGTTTCCAGGATTTTCTCCAAATACATAGATTTAAAGGAAAGAAATAATAGAGAAAATGAATTTAAAATAAAAAAAAAAGTTTAGGAGAGAAAAGCAGAGACAGAATGTCGGCAATGGCGATGTATACAAGTGGCAAAGGAGGAATGCGGCGAGGGTCGTGTGGCGATTAATAAATAAAAGGGGCAGGGGAAAGCAGTAGCGAGAGCAAATCATAAATTTTGAAAAATTAAATAAAATTAAAATTGAAATGAGGAGATATTATAAAGTAAGGATTCTATTCCGAGGCGGAGTTATCTCTCTCTCGTTTCTTTCTTTCTCTGTCTGTCTGTCTGTATGCTCTCCCCTCTCTCTCTCTCTCTCTTTATCTATCTATCTATCTATCTATCTATCTATCTATCTCTCGTTTTTTTCTTTCTCTTTCTTTCCCTCTCATTTTCGTTCTCTCTGCCCCTTTGTCTCTCTCTCTCTCTCTCTCTCTCTCTCTTTCAGTTGTCCTCTCTCACTCGCTCTACATACACACATATATATTATATGAAAAATGAGTAATAAAAGTTATAAATAATATCATCAGAACAATAAGGAAAAGTGAAGGGGAAATTAACACAAAACATTACTAGACCATAACATTTCAAAGCTAAATGTTTCTCATCAAAAGAGGGGCAGGGCTAGAATTATACAAAATGCAAATATCGAAAAAAAAAAAAAACAAAAAAAAACTGGCTTAAAAACACTTAAATATTAAATGAGAATGAAGGAACTTAGGTAAAAAATAATCAAAAGTAGATGCAATACATAAGGGTAAAATCGGAAGGTTATTATATATGTATTATATATATATATATATATATATATATATATATATATGCATGTGTTTGTGTGTGTAACTTTTTAACGGTACTAAAACTATACAGCGCTTTGAAAATAATATACAAACAACCCCTAGGGGCCCCTTTCACCAACAAACTCACCAGGAGTTAATCGTTGATTATCAAAAGATGCAAAAAGAAAAAATTTAATTGCTACGTAAGAGCAAATACTCGGAGATATACGAGCAAAAACAAAAAAAAAAAACGTAGGAAAAAGCGAGCAAGAATTCGTGTGAATTACAAATACATAATAATATAAAACCTATGTACAATTGAGATGGAGTAGGCATGAGAACAATGAAAAAATTTTCAAGCAAGTCTAACAATTTCTTCCTGTCGGCATATATATATATATATATATATATATATATATATATATATATATATATATATATTTGTTTACTGTATTTTGGGGAAAGAGTTCCGACAAAGTGCTCGATTACAAAGAAAAACGTTTTCGATATAAGAGCTATGTATTTGTTTATCAACTATACAGACGTTCAGAAAAACATTGGTACCGTCGGTTTCAAGCCCAACACAACGGGAAACCGTTAATGATAACACGTAAATAATGTTCAGCTCTCGTCAGCCATCTTCTTTGAAAAGAGAAAACAAGATGGTTGACGAGAGGTGAACATTATTTACGTGTTACCATTAACGGTTTCCCGTTGTGTTGGGCTTGAAACCGACGGTACGAATGTTTTCCTGTACTTCTGTATAATTAATAAACAAACCTATATATATATATATATGTATATATGTGTGTGTGTGTATGTGTGCGTAAATATATATTCGGTTCTCGTTAGATCACCGAAGTAAAGCAACGATGAGCCTGGCTAGTATCAGATTTATGGCCATTTGGGAATATTAGGCGCTTTATGTATTGTGCCGAGACATAGAAAATTCCAGGTTGGTATCAAGGTGTGCGTTTAAAGTCCTCGTTAATATATGCAACTCGAAGAAAGAAAACTGGTGGAAAAGAATTTATTTTATCCTATTTTGTTCTATTTTATCATAAAGCACTTTGCTGGAGTTCAGTGAATATATATATATATATATATATATATATATATATATATCGATTTTTATTTATGCAGATTTTGTATTTATTATTATAGATATATCTCTATAGATGATATTGCATCGACTATATAATAATAATTTAAAAAGTTTTTTTATTTTTTACACAGTGATCACCACTTATCAAGGCCTGGAAGCCACTCAGGGATAAGGGTTATTGCAAGTAAATTACGTTAGTGTGGAGATTTGATGAAGTGCTTAATTAAGGGGGCGGTTCATTAGGAATTTGTTAACATTGGACTTGAAGACATCCAAGTTGTAGTCTGGTGGGAAGCAGGCAGACGGAACAGAGTTCCACAGGCGTGCAGTTCTAAGAAAGAAGCTTTGTTCATGGAATCCGCGTTTTGATTTAGGCACAAATATAGAGCGGGAGAAATTTTTCACAGTGGATTCAGCTAGACGGGTGTTTTTCGTGAAAGATTGGCGAGGGGGGACCAGGGAATTGGAGTTCAGACGAGCACCTGCCATGGAAATAACGATAAAGTTATTAAAAAACTATGACTTTTGTGCAATCAGGTAGAATCGAAACCAAAATGTTTAGCGCCCTAGCCTTAGTGGTTATTTAGTGTCCAAGTTACATTACCGCTGGAGCTATAGACTCGACTGAAGCTACGTATGTTTTTTGTACATGTGCAAGAGTAACAGCTTCATTCGACTTGCTCCTGTCAAAAAAAAAAACAGTGTGAAAATTATAAGTATTAATTGTATCTGCGTATTACGGTTTTTCAAGATATGGTAGCCCATTACGCTTTACAAAAAGTTGTTATCCCTTTTAAAAAATTAACTATAACTATGAAGACCTGGATTTCCATAGATAATGGTTGTGAAATTCCAACAAGTTGCATCCCCCCCCCTCCAGATGATTACCAAATATGATCCTTTTAAGGGCCACCAAATTCTAATGAAAGTCTTTGTCAACTTGAGTTATGCAATAAAGAATTGGGGAAAATACACGTGCATGAGTAACAGCTTCATTCGACTTGCTCCTGTCAAGGTCAACGTTTGAGAAAATATGTGCACATTTAGAATGTTTTTTACGATAATCGGGACAAAAAAAAAACAACAAAAAACAAACATTTTATAGTCAAATATTTAGAGATTTAAAAAGAATCGGAAATTATATCCGAATCGGTAATCGTATTGGAATCGTCTCAGCACTAATATAATCATACATATGTATACATATATATACAGGGTGACTCCCAAAAACGGGCCCCAACTCTAATTAGGCCCCGTTTCTTAGTGTTTTGTCTGAATGAAATGAAACTTTGGTCATAACTAGTTTATTATATTCAAAACATCACATCAAAACACTAGGGTCTTTGGCCTTTTTTTTCTCCGTTCTACAGCATATGTTCTAGATGGCCTCCATTTAGCTTTTGTTTTTTTTTTGGGGGGGGTCACCCTGTATTATCGAGTTGTATATCCTCTGTTCTGCCTTACAGCTTCCAAATGCTTTCCAAACGCTGCCTACTAGTTTGTTAGTTTTGGGGTCACCCTATATATATATATATATATATATATATATATATATATATATATATATATATATATATATATATATATATACACGCACATATATTTTTTAATCGTTTTTTGGCCGACAATCTGCTGCCAAGGGATCAAAGTTCAAAACATTTGACCTTTTCAGTCTCTAGTAAACTATTTAGTCAGTTTTAGATCAAAACAATTGAATATAGGGTGTTCAGATAGGCAGCAAGCTTTTTAATCAGTTTTTGCGGCGAAAATTTAGCTGCTAAGAGGTCAAAGTTGAAAGAGTTGACTTTTGCAGACTCTACCAAACTCCTCCGCCAATTTCTGGTCTAAACACTTAAAATTTTCGATGTAGGTTCCTGGACATGAGTCAAACGTTTTAATATATATATATATATATATATATATATATATATATATATATATATATATATATATATATATATATATATATGCACAATGTCATGAACAGTACATAGGGCCAGGGCAAAGCTGGGCTTAACTGCTAGTGTATATATATATATATATATATATATATATATATATATATATATATATATATATATATAATTATAAAACTCAGATCAGCTTGCTTGCTGGGGCGTTTAAAGCGTCTATCCGGTTTGTGACTTCCGGTTAAAAAAAATCTTCTGCTTACCTATTTTCTGGCTGTTCTGTCTTAAGTCCCATATTAAAAGCCACTGCAGCTATTTAGAGCATACACAAGGTCAACAATATTTGTTTTTTTTTTATATATTTTAACGTGTTATCCTTACAACTAAAAACAATTTAACCCCGTCGAATAAAAAGAAACTAATTTAAATATAAATATACAATATATACCTATAACCATATTTACTGCTTTTAATAACGCTCCTATGTATTCTGACGATTTTTATTTTTCAGGTCTTACTTAAAAATTATTTTCTCCTCAAGGAGGAAGGAGGTAGAATTTGATTTAGTAGTGCTTTTAGCATGGCCTCCTCTTTTTTAGTTAGTGCTTGCAGTAGTGCTCTGGAGGCTTCCTGGGTTTTATTTTTTCACTACCACCCCCAAAAATGTTTTCTCAACACAAGAAAAGACAATATAATCTCAAAATCACTTTTTATTTTTAACATTTTTCATGTTACCCTTTAAGGGCCAACATGTAGACTAGTACTATTTTAAAAAAATAGCGCGGGTTAAATGAAAAAACACTTTTTAAAACGTCGTAAATAGATAGATAAAAAAATAATGATGGGGCAGACTGAACTTTCTCAAAGTGAAAAATCGAAAAATAAAGAAGCCAAAATAATAATAATGGCGGGGGAAGGGCTTAAGGAGCCAACGTTAAATCGGGGCTGTAAATCGGTTCTGAAAATAGGGGACGGATTTACTATAACGTTTTATGTGAAACTGAACCCTCTTCCAAATCTTTAAATATTGATTTTTTCATTTTTTTCATAATTTGGTTGCTTAGTGTACAATAATCTACAGAATTTTTTAAAAATAATTTGGTGTACAATAAGCTACAGAAATAGTTGAAAAATAAGAAAACAAAAAAAAAATTATAAAGGGTGGTCTCGATTGTTCAGGTGCACTTACATATTTTAATAAAATATTTTCTTTACCCAAGTTGTGCAGGATTAAAAGTAGAACTTGATTAAAATATACGTTTTTCGCGTCAAAAATTATTTATTTACGATTATTTAATTTGTATTTTTCATTGCAATTTAAAATTGTTTTTAAACAAACAAAATCAAAAACAGAAAGAACAAAGCAAATATGTTTTTTTCTAATGTAAAAAGAAAAACTACTTGGCCATATTTAAAAGAAGAAAGTTTCTTTTTTATGACCTAATCCAACGTAGTTTACCTCCTAAAAAGAATTAAAAATCTACTTTGTTTGGACTAACATGTTTAGGAGGCCTTTAAAGATAATTTAAAAGAAGGATTTGTTTTTTAAATAATTAAAATTTGACATTTAAGCGTGGGGGATCACTTTCCTATATAAATTAACCTTGAAATGAGACATCACTTCTTGGCGACGTAGTGAGACGTGTAATCGTCAGCATTTTTTTTTTCAAGTTTGCTGGTGTGGGTATGGACAGAAAGGGGGCATTCTGTGGGGTGGGATCATGAGTTCCAACCATTTTAAAGATATGTAGAAACACCCCAAAACGTGTGTATGGGGGGGGGAGTTTTCATTTTTTAAAGATTTACTTTGAAAAAGGTTCATCGTTAAATATTATTAAATCAGTTAATTATTATTTGCTGATATTTTTTTAAAGTCTGTTACAAAAACAAACAAACAAACAAACAAAAAACTAGGGTGGACATATACAATGCACACTCCCTACTGCTTGTAATTTTTTTTTCGTTTGTTTTATTTTTCAATTTTTTTAAACGAATCACATATAAAATAATTTTCCATTTTACCTAAGGGCAAGGATGTTAAGACCTTTATTATCCAGCGTATTCCGTATTGCTTTCACTGGTCGCCATGTTTGTTTTCGTGCGCGCGTGCAGTCAATTTTGTGCGCGCGGGAAGTTGTGTATTGTTTTCACTGGTCAGCACATTTGCGCATTTATCCATTAATTCTGTATACGCACTTGCACTTTTATGTGCTATTTCTATAGATTCACTATTCTATAGCAAGCTATAACATATACTGACCCAATGGGTAACGAATATTATATATATATGTATATATATATATATATATATATATATATATATATATATATATATATAATATTTATATATGAATATGGAGAGAGAGAGAGAGAAAGAGAGAGAGAGAAAGAGTGAGAAAGTGAGGTGATCACAGAAGGATTAAAAGAAAAATAATAGATACAATGAAAATGAATGGACAGTAAAGATGGCAAACGAATATTTTTAAAGATAAATAGATATATAGATAGATAGATAGATAGATAGATAGATAGATAAGTATACTAAGAGAAAAGGTAAGAGAGAAAGATAGATAAACGTATATAGACGCGCTAGAGAGAGAGGGGTAACGATTTGAAAGAGATGATAGAAAGAGGTAAGCACCAAAGAAAGAGAGAGAGAAAGAGAAATAAAAAGAGAGAGAGAGAGTGGGGGGGGAGGTAAGGAAAAGGGAGAGAGAAAAAGAGATAGAGAGTTGTGACGATAGATAAAGGAAAGGGCGATAGAAGGAGAGTTTGAGAGGAGAAATAAATAATTAGAACACAGATAGAGACAAATATAAAAGAATGGGCTAGAAAGAGAGAGATAGAGTGCGAGATAGATAGATATCAGATAGATACTTAAATAGATAGATAGATAGATAGATAGATGGGGAAAGAAAAAGATCGAATTAAAGAAAAAAGAAACAGGTAGGAAAGTATTAAAGATAAGAGAAAGACAGAAAGAGTGTTGGGATGAGAGAAAGAGGTAAGGATGAGGGAGGGATAAATAAATAATTAGATAAACGAATATAAAGACGCATAAAAAGAGAGAGGTCGAGAAAGAGAGCAATGTATATATATATATATATATATATATATATATATATATATATGCATGTATATATATATATATATATATATGCATGTATATATATACATGTATATATATGCATGTATATATATATGTATTTATATATTATATATATATATATGTAGAGAGAGCGAGAGAGAGAGAGAGAGAGAGAGAGAGAGAGAGAGAGAGGGGGGAGAGGGAGGAGGGGGCGTAACTAGTTAAAAAGACCACTCCTTTTCCCATTCATCCTGTGAAGTCGCATGGCCATCTTGGACCGAATGCTGCTTTGCACGAATTAATTTATTTAATAGCTTTTTAGAAGAAATGCCAGCAATGTTTTCAACCGAAATAAAAGCAAGAAGGAGAACGTATGTTGGTTTATGTGGTTTTATGCTTGCACAATTATGTGTCCACGTGCCTAATTGCCAAAGTTTATTCATAAATACTGACACACATGTATAAGTAAACACACACACACACGTATATATCTATATCTATATATATATCATTCTCTCTCTCTCTCTCTCTCTCTCTCTCTATATATATATATATATATATAGATATAGAGATATATATAGATATATATATATACAGAAAGTTTAGATGAAATAAGTCATCAGTGCCAAAAGAGCTTGATATGGGTATCTAAAGCGGTAAAGCGGTCCATTATTATCAGGTTATCAGATTTTAAACCGACGGTACCGATGCTTGTAAATAAATATATAAATACGCACTTTCAGAATTTTTCCTGATAATAGAGCACTCTGCTGGAATTGTTTTTTCCAAGAAAATACAACTAAGTACACACACACACACACGCATATATATATATATATATATATATATATATATATATATATATATATATATATATATATAGTAAGTTATAAAATATATATGGCGATTAAGCTACACTGAATATTCCGCGTTTCATCCACTCTAGGACTCTTCAGGCTTATGCGCTAATTTTCTGGTTGTCTGTCGTTTTTATATACGCACCTTCTATTGAGATTTTAGTTAGATAATCAGCTTTCTAGTATCCACCACGCCCTTCCTATCAGCCAATGAACATGCACTTATCGGACAAAGGTCTATTTGACCCCTGGTTGACCTGTTCCTTTGTGTGTGCTCTATTTAGCCTGGATATCTAGTTTCTTGACCTGTTTTAAATCTAGGTTAGGTTTTTTTTATGTTAGTTTATATATATAAATATATATATGTGCACATATACACTTGTGCCCGATATTATTCATACCCCCCTTGAAAATTGAGTTTATTAGGTGTAACTTTGTAAGAATTTATTGTTTACGTCCATATTGATACATATTCTTAATAAACCTCTTCTGATCATTTTCGTCATTTTAGAATCTCGGGATACTTGTAATAAAAGAAATATACAGCTATTTATAAAATCTGCAATGTTCAAAAATAATCATACCCCCTTATTTTTTCAGTATTAATCGAGTTTCTGACTGTTTGTTTCTTGTTTGATTCTTATTTTGAATGCTTTTATACAACCTTTGATTAATTTCATTTCGTTTTTTGCATTTTTCAGAAATTAAAATGATATCAACTGAAAACCAATAAAAGAATAAAAATTATTAGAATTGGGAAGAAAAAAGAGCTTAGTAATGATCTTAGGACTAAAATTGTGAATTCACATAAGGATGGTTTAGGTTACAAGTCAATTTCCAAGAAATTTGAGGTCCCTACAGCAACAGTACAGAGCATCATCAAAAAATTCCAGAGCCACCACACAACAAACAACTTGATTTGTAGAGGAAGGAAAAGGAAACTGTCTGCTAGAGCCACCAGGAACATTGTAAGAAGTGTTAATGCAAATCCAACCACCACTACTAAGGACATTTTAGAAAATCTGGAGTCTTCTGGCAAAAAAATATCAAGGCAAACATTGCAAAGGACTCTGCATGAAAATGGTCTGAAAGGAAGAAGACCAAGAAGGACTCCACTGCAACACCGGAAAACACCTTGCAGCACGTCTAAAGTTTGCTAGGGCCCATGTGAATTCTCCAGAGTCCGTTTTCTCAAGTATTTTGTGGACTGACGAAACAAAAATTGAATTGTTTGGCCATATGGATGCTTCTTACGTTTGGAGGAAGAAAGGAGAAGCTTACAACCCAAAGAACACCATACCCACGGTGAAACATGGTGGTGGTAGCCTAATGTTATGGGGCTCCTTTTCGGCTAGTGGTCCAGGAAGTTTGATCAAGATAGATGGAACCATGTAGAAGGAGCAATATTTGGAGATACTCCAGAAAAACATTAGACAGGATGCGGCGAAGCTCCATTTAGGACCAAACTGGGTCCTTCAACAGGATTATGATCCAAAACATACTGCCAAAATAGTCAAGAAATGGTTTGAGGATAATCAAATTAATGTTTTGGAATGGCCTAGCCAGAGTCCCGACCTGAACCCTATCGAAAACCTCTGGCACATATTGAAAACTGAGGTTAAAAAGCGGAAACCTAGAAATTTGAGGGATTTGGAGTACTACTGCATTGAAGAATGGTCAGAAATCAGTGTTGATGCTTGTAAAAACCTTGTTGATAAATATCCAAAACGGTTACAGGCAGTTATTAAGAATAAAGGGCATGCTATTGACTATTAGTAAGAGAGGTATGAATAATTTTGAACTAGTGCAATTATTGTTTTTCTTTGTATAATGTTTCAAACTTGCATAATTTATTTATTTGTTGAGTTTAAATTAAATGCTTATGCTTGATTTAGTGTTTGAAATCCCTTTAATATTGTCTACCTTCTGGTTTGAGCAATATTCTTATAGAAATCTCAAAGATCCGAGGGGTATGAATAATATCGGGCACAAGTGTATATACACACACACATATATATATATATATATATATATATATATATATACATACATATATATATTGAAGTAAATACTTAAAGTTTACGCATAAATTTATACTTTCGTATATAAATTTTATGTGAGTAAATGAAGTAGTTTTATATATGTATATATATATATATATATATATATATATATATATAAATATATATATATATATATATATATATACTAAAAGCAACATTTTCTTTGTTTATATATTTGTATGGAGATTTCTGAATCACCAAAACAATTTGTATAACCCATCCTTCCATTGATGTTTCTTTTTATTGAACAGACACATATTATACTAGCATATTGATATATATTATACTAGTAGATCGCCCGGGTCGTAAAATACGCAAAACTATTATATTTTATTGAATTATTTTGGAACTCTTTTTTAGATGAGTAATTTGTATAATTTATTTTATTTAATTATTTTTAGACTATTATTCTTATTTTCTAGTTACTCTTTAACGATCTTTCGACCAACTATTACCCTGGCCTTATTTTAATTAATGCAAAAACCTTGATTATTATAAACAGAAATACCGCAGGTATTAAACGTAACGTTAAATCCCTTTTAAAAACTGAGGTAAAAACACGGAAAGGAACTGAGATATGTGCATGGGAGCATTATGTTTTTACTAAACTGTTCACTTCTTGTAAAAAAAGAAAAAAAAAACGAAAAACCAGTGAGTCAAGTACGATAACAATTAGGCCATATTTACACGCTCTTTAAAAGATGTATTCAAACCTGCTTATTTTTATGTAAGTGCATTCATGAAACAGTTGACAAAAAGATAAAAAAAATCCGATCGCCCCCAAATGTTTCAGTTTTTACCTCTTAGCAGACCGTTTTTTCGGATAAACCGATTAAAAAAGTATTACAATGTCTGAATACCCTATATACAAAATTACGAGTCTGTAGATTAAAAATTAGTTGAGTATATAGGTGTAGAAGTATCCTCACACATATCCTCACTTTTATAGATATATAGAAGTAGTTTATTTTGTCTTAAACTTCAGTTAATATATATATATATATATATATATATATATATATATACACACACACACACATATGATGTTTCGTTCAGTATCGTCAGATGATGTATACCCACTGAAAAGGAACCTACACGTGAAATCTTTGTGGCAAGAGTTACACAATTTTCAACTACACTTGTTCTGTGTCGGCACTGCTTTAATTCCAGTTATATATATATATATATATATATATATATATATATATATATATATATATATATATATATATACAGGAGATGCCTAAAATAAGTTTACAGACTTCTTTGTAGAGGCAATGAAAATTGTCGTAGACTCTTGAGAATTCAGTATATTTTTGCTATACATGTTATGTGATGACTGACGATATTTTTTTGATTTCAGGTTCAAATGAACAGCTACAGCAGGAATTGGAATACACCTTAATAAAGCCTGATTGTCACAGCTGGGGAATTTCAAAGTTAAGTGAGGACCTTTAAGAATAACAAAATGCAATGGAATTCTGTTTTAGACTTGGAACAATGCCATAAAAACATATGGAATGCTTCAGACTGCTTTTGGACCATCTTGCATGACTTGAGGTGCAAAACGGATTCAAGGAAAGCAGGGCGTGTATAAGGGCTGATGATTTTATTTTCATATAATACTCACTATGAGTGTGGGTTTGTGTGTCTGTCTCTATTTTTTCAAAGGGTATATCAACTGAGGCGGCTCTAACAGTAACAACTAATGCTGGAGAGCTATATGTTATGGTTTCGATTCTAGCTGATGGAACCCAAGTAGGACCATAGACTATATATATATATATATATATATATATATATATATATATATATATATATATAAATAATATAAAGCTGAACGTATGTGTGTGTGTCTGGTCACGAATAGGCTCCTATAAGGTTGACTATTAAAGAAAACTGATCACATATAATGATAGAAGATGTATCGAGACACAGGAATGGGTATGTTTGATCTGGCATGATGATGATTCATTAAAATTGTGGAATCTGCGTATGCGCCTGGTCCACAAAGTATGGAAATAAAAAATAAAAAAAAACGTTTACAAGTGTTTTTGATATAGATGTACATATGAATACTTTGATAAGTATGTTTTAACTTAAATAGGGATGGTATAATAAAATTGTGGGGTCTGCGTTCGCGCCTGGCCTCCATAGTATGGAAATAGGCATACACTTTAATAAAGACTTTTCATATCTATCTGCGTAAGTATACTTTGATAATTATGCATCAGTTTGAAGAAATATGGTCTAATAAGATTATGGAGTGCAGCTGACCTCCATAGAATGGAAATATGTCACAAAGTTTAACAAGGTTTTTTTAAATATAGATCCACAGAATATTGTGATAAGTGTTTCAGTGTGAACAGGTATGGTATAATAAATTATGGGGTTTATCTATTTTATTTTTACTTTCATCATATTTTGCTTTGGCTTTGATACCCCCAAATTCGAAGCTATCTCTTTACAACCCTTTCTTTTCATAACCTATCATACTTTCATAAATCAGAGTCCATTTTCTGTAGGCTATTTTTGAACCCAGTCAACAACAGGTTCTTTTGCTAGTACAAACACACACACACACACACACACACACACACACACACACACACACACACACACACACACACACACACACACACACACACACACATATATATATATATATATATATACACAATCAATATTTGTCATATTCTTTTGCCTTTATAACAGGCTTTTTTCGGTTTTGCATATTATTGGCTGAATTGTTGCAGGTGGTATAATCTATTTTCTGCCACTCTTCATGAAGTTTGGCCTTTAATTCTTTCTTTGATGAACATTTGTGCATTCCCACTCTTTCCTTTAGTTTCAATGCGATTTACGTCTATGGATTCAGGGGCTCATCTCATCACTGTAAACACTTTATTCTCAAACCAATCCATTGAAACTTTTGACGTATGGCATGGGACATTTTCTTGTTGCAAGATTACACCATTTGGAATGTTATTATTGAATATTTTAGTCAAAGAGGTTTGGTAAATCTGGCCGAGCATGTTAGAATAAATTATGGGGTTCATTCTACCCTCGCATGTATACAATAGACCAATGCTTGTAGAAGCCATGGAACCCCAAACCATTACGCCTCGTCTTCCAAATTTGACAGCTGAAACCGCACTATTAGGATAAAATGCCTCTCCTTCGGCGAACATACAGCGCTCCAGGGATGCCAAAAGCTGATGAAAAAAAAAAATGAGAATTTCCTACAATTTTCGAATAGATATCATGGATGTGTATTCACATAAACATTTTAATTGTTCCTTTCAAAGTTTAGAAAATAGAAGCTGTTAACTTATCTCAAAGTTACTTCCGTCAAACCAAACAATTGTTCAATTTTCATGTTTTTTTTTTCGTTTTTTTTTCCAAATTCTAATCGTTTTGAGTCGCGTACAAGCGACTCTATAAGTCAGTCGGTCGCTATCTCTTTACGTTTTGTCCATAACACTTTTGTGCTTGGCCTTTTTGGTTAAGATCAAAGGTCTGTTGTTAATAGATGCTGTTCTTAGCGTTTTAAGCTTTTCTTGGCGTTTTGGCCAAGATCAAAGGGTCTTTTCCGGCATATACTGAAAGCAAAGACCATATGTGGGGGCGACCCCACATATATGACCTTGGTCAATGTAGGGGCAACCTTCATACCAATTGTCACTATCCAGCTCCCCTACTCCCCGGGTAGTTGGTCCCCATT
>NC_136514.1:39790342-39865462 GCF_053919585.1 Euprymna scolopes
TAATAATAACAACAACAATAATAATAATAACAATAACAATAAAATAATAATAACAATAATAATAATAACAATAATAATAATAATGACAACAACAATAAAAATAATTATAACATTAATAACAATAATAATAATACTATTAACAATAACAATAATAATAATAATAATAATAATAACAACAACAATAATAATAATAATAATGACAACAACAATAACAATAATTATAATAACAATAACAATAATAATAATAACAATAACAATAATTATAATAATAATAATAATAACAACAACAATAATAATAATAATAATGACAACAACAATAACAATAATTATAATAATGATAATGACTATAATAATACTACTAACAATAATAATAATAATAATAATAATAATAACAACAACAACAACAAAAACGATAATAATAATAACAACAACAACAATAATAATAACAACAGCAATAATAATTCCAATAACAGCAACAATCATCATAATAATAATAAAAATACTACTACTAATAATAATTTGTCGACACGTTCTTCCTCTCTATCTTTATGAAGTGCACCGCTTGTTATTGCTAGTAAGCGATCACTAGTAATGATGTATCTGTTGTGTAATAAACAAGCAAAGGATGAACATCTCAATAATAAATTTCGCCGTCGTGAGAAAGTTTTTTTTTTTACAGTTTACAGTTTATTTGTAGTAGAATGACAATATTTTCTTTAATAGACACGTTTTTACAAACACAGTCTGTTTGCCATCCTCAAGCGAAGAAAAGGGAGCAAAATGCGGAAGGTCCACTCTTTTCGATATCTTTTATGATATTTTCACCCGGGTCTCTGTCGCTTGATGGCCTGATTCGGTCGAGTGTTATTAATACATTCCTCAGATCTAGCATCCAGACAATACAATATTTTAGATATCAATTTGAATTCCAAACTTAAAAGTATTACTGATTGTTATGCCAAATAACACCCTACCTGAGAGCTCATTTTTCAAACTCTTCGATTTTACATTCACAGGCAACATGAATTGAAACATATACACCGAAGAAATACCGTTCTCTTTTTTATATCAAAAGTGTTCTTTTCCTATATGCAGGGTGACCCGTGTACACTTTATGTGATATCTACATTATTTATTTATTGATTGCCCTTATTTTACAGGACAAGTCAGAATCAAAACCGTAAGTACACCAAGCCCCCAGTGGGAGTTGGAACAAAGAATACACTGTGTTAAATTTTACTACAAGACAGGCTCGTTTAAGAAAACTCAGGGCAGTTTCACGCGTCAATTCGAATACGAAAAGTCTCCATCCAAAGCAGAATTCAGAATTGGGTGGACCACTTTGAGAAGTATGGGACCATGGACAACCTCAACGCTGCCAGAGAGAACCGTCCAAGCCACTCGGAACGTCCCAAGAAGCCGAGCTGGTCGAAAGAGTGAGAGAGTCTCTCCAGCAGAGTCCGAAACGCTTTGTGCGTAAGCGAAGTCAGTCCCTCGGTATGCCCCGTGAGGCTTGCAGGAGAGTGCTGGTGAACGATATCAGGGCTTACCCATACAGAATACAGACGCTGCAGACCCTTAGAGCTTCAGACAAGAAGCAGAGGAGGGTTATGGCAGTCAAGATTCTCGAGAAGATCGAGGAGACACCAAGTTTCCTTAACCTCCTTTGGACCTCATATGAAGCCCGCTTCATTCTTGATGGAAAGGCAAACTCCAAGACAAATGTCTTCTGTGTGTCCTCCAGACCCAATGAAGTAGCCACTAAGCCTCTGCAATCTCCTAAGTGCACGGTGTGGGCTGCAATCTCGGCCAGAGGCATCATCGGACCAATCTTCATCGTAGAATCTGGCGCAGCAGTGACAGTCACCAAGGAGCGGTATGTAGAGGTCCTCAAAACCTTCAAGAGTGAGCTTCAGACCATCTACTGGTCGCTCATGAGAAAGTTCTGGTTCCAGCAGGACAGAGCAAGTTCTCACAGGCCGAGTGATCAGTCTAAAGACTGATTTTGAGTGGCCACCCCATAGCCCGGACCTAATCCCCCCAGATTTTTTTCTTTGGGGCTATCTTAAGGACAGAGTCTACGCAGGGAAACCCAGAACCATCACGGAACTCAAAGAAGCCATGAGAGAGGAGATGAGAGTCATTACCAATTCGGACTGTAAGAACATCATGGACAACTTCGTGCTGCGCCTCAAGAAATGCACGGAGCTAAATGGAGTCCATCTAGAACATATGCTGTAGAACGGAGAAAAAAAGGCCAAAGACCCTAGTGTTTTGATGTGATGTTTTGAATATAATAAACTAGTTATGACCAAAGTTTCATTTCATTCGGACAAAACACTAGGAAACGGGGCTTAATTAGAGTTGGGGCCCGTTTTTTTTGATCACCTCGTATAATAATATGCTTCTTCTATATCTATCTTCTATAGATGCATGAAAGACGATGTAAAATACTGGAAGATTACTATTACATTTACATCGTTCTATAGAATTGTAATATATATTTACTCTTTTTAGCTCCTTCATTTTTTAATTGACTTATTATTAGGGCTATGATAAGAAAATATTCTTATCCTTGTTTTGACTCTCGAGTATATATCCGACACAGACACAATTAATCAATAGAGAACGACATCACTCTACATAAAAACGTATAAGATATTAACTGATATATACGTGAGAGTCAAAATAATAAAAATAATATTCTCTTGTCCATAGACTTACTTATAATATACAGCATAATCGCGTTGGAACACCGGTTCTTGTCAGATCACCGAAGTTAAGCAGCGTTGAGCCTGGTTAGTACCAGATGGGTGATCATTTGGGAATTCTAGGCGCTGTATGTGCTCTCCGTTTATCTCGGCATTTGTTTCTAGTCGTCCTGTACAGGCACTTCACTTGCCACTGGAATTTAACAATGTCGATTCAGAAGAGGTATGGTTGGAGATTGCGCAAAAATTTCGCGCAGGCACCTATTCATGGGTAGCCATAGTCTGTCAAAGACTGAAAGAGCCTGTTTTTAAACTATGTTTAAACACACACACACACACACACACACACACACACACACACACACACACACACACACACATATATATATATATATATATATATATATAATAAAAGGATATTTTAATTTATTTTCAACAGCTAATCTTATATTTTTTCGAATCATCCTCACTTTACAAAGCTACAATATGGCTACACCCCAACCGCTCGTGAACTGCATCCAACTAGTTGCCATGACAACCGTTTTACCCCTTTTTATGTTCATGAGCGTATTTCGACTTTTCTTTCGCCGTTATAATATCCCTGAATATTTAATAAGTCGTCGTCATTGGATGGCCTACCGGTGCTAATTAGCGAAAGAGAATTCATCTGAAGACATGTGCCTTGATTGATGAGGATGGACTGTAACTACGTCATTGCAATGCTTTCCTTTCTTCTTGTTTGGTTTTCGGCATATCAACGCTTTTAAGGCTGGTTAATCGTGAATCAGATGAAGAATAGCAATGATTTTTTTTTATTCATCTCAAACAAACCAAATTACCATTGAGACACAAGGGACTACTATGAATTAGAGACCGTATCTACAAAGACACTTTAAGTTGGGGAGTTGAGCAGCGAGATGTATGCTCGGATTACACTTAAATCTCTGCATCTTAGTACAGTCGGGGAAGCAGGAAACAGGGAGGAATTATCAAAATATAAATTATTCGAGGAATAAGACCTTCCGAGTAGACGTTTCTCCGGCATTGTGCGGCCGCTGCAGTGAAGGCGTATGATTTTACTGCCTGTCGCGTTAGTCGTGGATGTCTATGTCGAGTTTTCACAAGTGTTACTAGTTCACTGGACACATCCCATTAAAGTGCTTACAGAATAAGCACAGTGATACAATATTACGATGTTACAGGGGTTGAAGATTGGTTGATTGTGCGGGGCCTATGAGACTCTTTTTTAGACTTTGTCTAGTCAAAAGAGACTAGTGCTTGATGCATCAGCCTATATGCATGCGCGAATGGTGGCTTTGTAGTATACCGTCAAGCGTGAGCCTTTTTTTCTAGCACGATAGAGGGATCCAACTATGAATGCAGCAGTTTTGACAACTTCCGGTTACCTGCCAATGTTTAGCCGAAGAGTTTGAACGATAAAGTCTCAGCTACTGTTATTGCACATTGCGATCGCTGGCCGGAAAGGTTCTTTGTACTTGTCGAGGGAAAGGAGCTTAGTCTCAGTAGCATTAAATGTTATCATCCATATACTACATTCCACTATAGACTTGAGGTAATTTTTAAGGCTTCAAACATTGCATTAGAGTTCAGTACATTTGTTTTTTTTTTCGACATGTCTACTATAGAGAGTTGAGTTATCATTAACTATACTCCTTCAGGCACAATTTTATCAAGAAGCTCATTTATGAATATCATGAATGATAAGAGTTCAAGGATAAGCCCTTGTGTCACACCCGCATTAATATTATGTTGTTAGAATGTACGACCATCATTCGATTTCTTTCTCTTGTCTAAGAAGGATCTGATTATACATTCGCCCGTGTATGGAGTATTGTTACCACATTTGTACGGGAGCACCTGCTACTAGTCTCTCACTCCTGGACAGGGTTCGAAACAAAGTCGGCAATCTGATAGGTCCTAAACTGTCATCTAAGCTTCAGCCTCTGCCTCATCGACGAAATGTTGCATCCCTCTAACTGTTCTGTTAATAGTGGATGCTGCAAACTACAAGCCCTCGACGTAAATACCTCCGACAAACCCGACAAGCAGCAAAATTTAACTCCTAGTACAGCCTTCTACTCTAATAGTTTCTTCCCAGAACTGCTAGACTTTGGAACTCCCTTCCGGGTTCTTGCTTTCGCAACTGTACTGACATGCAGAAGTTCAAGTGTAATGTGAATAGAATCTTGCTGCTCAAATCCCTACATAGTATCCCTGCAAATTATGTCTCCGATAGTAGCCTCATACATCAAAGTGACACTGTGCCTTTTTTAGGGTGAAAATGGAATAATAAAAAAATATCTGTGCTTTTAATACAGTAGACTTTTTTATCACTTATATATATCATGAAAGTAAAAATAAAATAGATAAACCCCATAAATTATACTATACCTGTTCACACTGAAACACTTATCACAATATTCTATGGATCTATATTAAAAAACCTTGTTAAACTTTGTGACATATTTCCATTCTATTGAGGTCAGGTGCGAACGAACACCCCATAATTTTATTATACCATATTTCTTCAAACTGAAACATAATTATCAAAGTATACTTATTGAGAGAACAGAATAGATTTTATAGTCAGTTGGCATCGGGAAACTAGGCAAGCGACATGCGTCTGAAAATGTAGAGAAAATCTAATCGAATGTTTCTTGGTGTGTACCGTCTGAGTCTCTGAATCCTTAAGTAGAGGAACAAGTAAGAGGGAATCACGAATTACAATAAGTTTTCAGACTTGTTCGTATCGGCACTTTTATTGATAGGACACACATGAAACTCGAGTCCCCTTCGAAGTAATCTCCCTCGGCTTAAATGCACTTGTACCGTTCAAAAAAGCTCCGGAAGGCCTCATAAAAGTTCTCTTGGTTTTCCTTGAGCTTAAGGAATAACCAAAAAGTCACAGGGAGCAATTTCTGGGCTATGAAGAGAGTGATAAACTTTCTTGATTCCTATTTTGGTCAAATAATATATGACAAGGATGGAGTTGTGGGCTGGTGCATTGTCCTAGTGGAAATGCCATTGATCCGATTTTAAGAGTGGTGGCCTCTTCCGACGGAATCTCTTCCCAGACTCCATTAAAACCTCAACAGAGTATTCCTTATTGAATGTTTAGTGGGAATCCAGTGCATGAAGACAATGGCGATGATTTTAAAAAGGATCATAATATATGTTTGGGTGAATTTGCTCTGTCTTGCGTTCTTGGGTCTGGGAAAACAAGCATGCTTCCACTGGAAACTCTGTCTCTTGGACTCTTGATCTCTTGGTCATAGCAGTGTATCCAACTTTCATTGCACCTCACCGGAGCATCAAAGACTGCGGGATCTGAATTTATCAGCTTGACCATCTCCCTGCTGTCAGGACAACGTCTTTCGTCCTGATCTTGAGCACTCTTGAGACAAACTTCACGCAAATCTTCATCATCTTCAGTTACTCGCGAATCGGGCCTGTAATACTTTAAAATATGTAAATATTTTATTTTTATTTTCGTGTTCAGAAATTATTCCATAAAATTGACGATTCATTTGATAAGAAACCGAAATGCATTCTACTGGTTTTCATTTCATATGTAGATTAATTTTGTAAATAAATAATTGTTTCTAGATTAGATATTTATTTCATAAAATCAATCGATTAAAATGTCTGATTTGTTTAAAGAAAACACACAATAAATAATTGTTTCTAAATTAGATGTTGGTTGGTTGTTTTTGTTTTACGGCATATCAACCCTTTTCGGGTTATTTAATGCCGGATCCAAAGCTTTTGAAGAAAAACTTTTTAATAGAATATATTTGTTTTTTTTTTTCAAGTCGGTTTCTATTTAACCCATAGTTGGAACCCTAACAGGTACTACCACTCCGTGTCAGAGTGGACCTGGGAGCAATGGTAATTAAAGGGTGGCCCCACACTCCCCAAAGCCCACAAGCTGGGGCCTCACCACTGGATATAGTTTAAGGTCATATCCAGGACCTCTAAATTAGATATTTATTCCTTAAATCAGTCGATTAAAATGTCTGATTTGTTTAAAGAAAACACACAAAAAATAACATCGAAAAGCAAAGAATTCGCTTTCTTCTTTGACACTAAACATTAGATGCCAGCTTGAAAGGTCAGTAATAAATGAGATTAATTTATGATGAATAAATACAAAGTTTGCCTAATAGTTGTTGTATTATGTGTTAGGCTAAGGACTTATTTGGTGATGTGTTAAATTTTACCCTTCATCTCTATTTCAACCTATAACTATCTATCGACCTATATTTTATTTTTTCCATTGACCGATCTTTGTGTTAATCCGTTATGAACCACCAACAAACCGTAAACAATCGCAGCTATCATCCATTCTCTCATAAGCGTACATCACTCATCTCTCTAACCGCACATAAACCAAAAGTTCCGCAAACAACACACTTTCAAAAAGAAAACATCTTTCGCGTGCTGTGGACAATTTTGTTTATATACTTAAGTTGGCGATTGCCGTCTGATGTAGCCTTCACATTTAGGCATTTGTTGTGTTTTATGCGAACAAAAAAAAACAAAAACAAAACAAAACAAAAAAAAAACTTTCCGATGGAAAGCGACGCCATTTTCGCAGTCGTTTACTTTGTTGGACGTTTATTGATTAATGTTTTTTTTATTTCTTTGATTTAAAGATCTTGTGTATTTTTCATCGTTACCAATTTAGGCATCGTTGAATATTGGTTATTTTATTTGTTTCAACTTAACTTCGAATTTTGCAACTGTTTTGCCGATTTCACATACACACACATACAAACACATACACACATACACTTATATATATATATATATATATATTATATATAATGTGTACATATATCAGTTCATGTAGGAAAGTGTTTCTGTGTGTATCGACTTTGTTTGTATATTATGTATGTATAAATGTATAGTAATTCACAGACAGTTGTTTCGAAATATCACGGCTTTTCAGTATGGGTAGATAAGCGGAAAATCAAAATCTGACAGCTTAAACAATAGTTACTTGAAAATTGATGGTCCCATAAAAAATAAATGGTAGCTTTTTACAATTTTATAGATGTACAGTGAGACATTGCGAGAAAGGGAGATAGATAGATAGATATATTTATTGATTGATAGGTAGATAGAGAGATAGAGAAAGAGAGAGAGAGAGAGAGAGAGAGAGAGAGAGAGAGAGAGGAGAATTCTGGTAATGTCATATACGTATAAGACTCGGTGCATAATGGCAGGTGTTACACAAAGTATCGTTCTCATTGTTGACGTCACAAACAGCGAATATGGTAATGGATTGAAGATTGTTAGAAGTAGTGAGAAGAGACAAATGACGTAAATATTTAACAGAGAGAGAGAGAGCGAGAGAGAGGGGAAGGGGAGAAAGAAAGACGTAAAGACGAGAGGAGAGAAGAGATATGTGGAAAGAGAGGGAAAGGGAAAATAAATTACGGAAGAGGAGAAAAAGATAGATAGATAGGTAGGTAGATAGATAGATAGATAGATAGATAGATAGATAGATAGATAAAGAGAGCGAGAGTGAGAACGGAGGAAGAAATCAGAAATCTCAATTCAGAGGAGACGTCGCGAGTATATCTCTGTTCTACCACTATTTTCATGACAAGTGCTTGACTGAACTCCAATCTATGGTCCAACATTATCAAACTTTCACAAAAATACTCGACTACCTACAACCACTATATATGATTTCTCCCCACTCTCTATTTGTTCCTAAATCTAAACGCAGATTCAATGAACAAAGCTTATTTCCCTGAATTGTTCGCATTTGAAACATTGTTCCGCTAGCCTGCTTCCCAGTTGAATACAACGTGGTAGCCTTCAAATCTAATGTAAAAATGTTCTAATTAAACCGTCCCCATAAATAATCAAATTCTACTCAATTTACACCATTAACAGTTATTACGAGGGGTGTGTAATGCCCCTGACTCACTTCCAGTAGTCTGATCTAGCTGAAATTTTGCATGTGAAATGATTTATATCTCTATGCGTTATGTGGCAAATTACAGCTCTGAACTAATTGTGATTTCTGTTTTACAGGTGTTTGAAGCGAGTTAGGTGTGAAATGAAGCCTGTTGAATGTCGAGCAGTGATCCGGTTATTGTATTTGAAAGGACGCACACCACAGGAGACTTTTGATGAAATGAAAGAAACTTATGGTTATAATGCCCCATCATATGACCTTGTAAAACGCTGGCATCGTGAATTCAAACATAGCCGGAAGTCTGTGGAAACAGCTCCCAAACCTGGTCGCCTCCCCCTTCTGCCATTGATGAGGCATCTGTCCGTCAAATTGAGGCTGCCATTTTGGAAAATCGGCGCATTACTATTCGCCAAATAGCCCAAGATGTCAAGATTCGTACAGGGTATGTGGAAACTATAATTCATAACCATTTGCATATGTATAAGGTGTCTGCCAGATAGATTGCCAGGTTGCTCACACCATTCCAGAAGCGAGAACGCGTCGACTGCTCGAGGATGAATTTGGAGATGTGCCAAGAAGATGAGTCAAAGTTTTTCAAAAGACTGATTACACAGGATGAAACCTGGGTCCATCACTAATGATTCAGAGACCAAAGCCCAGTCAATGCGGTGGAAGCACTTGGACTCACCATCTCCAAAGAAGGCAAGAGTGCAGCCCTCCGCTGGCAAGGTCATGCTCACACTCTTCTGGGGCCAGGACGGAGTAGTGATGGCAGATTTCCTGGCAAAGGGTATCACAATTACAGGAGCCTATTATGCGTCACTTTTGAGGAAATTAAGGGAAGCTATCAAAATCAAGAGGCGGGGCAAGATCAGCAAAGGTACCCTCCCCCTGCAGGACAACGCTCCGGTCCACAACTCGCATGTCGCCAGATCAGAAGCACGGGCGTGTGGTTATGAAACCCTTCCCTAATCCCCCTAATCTCCTGACCTTGCACCCTCTGACTTTCACCGCTTTCCAGCCATGAAGTTGTTTTTGAAAGGAAAGCGTTTTCCAGATGATGCAGCCTTGATTTCTGAAGTCACGTCATGATTAGAGGACCAACCTGGAGTGTTCTACAAAAACGGTCCCCAGAGCTGCATCAAACGATGGGAGAAATGCATAACTCTGGGTTGTTCCCATGTAGAGAAAGACTAATAACTGTGCCAAGTTTCGTTGCTCTACTACTATGGGAAGTGGGTCAGGGGCATTACTTATTGCACGCTCCTCGTACACTACCATTTTACATTCATTAACCCTTATCCTCGAGCGCCTTCTGGCCTTGATAAGTGGTGACTCCTTAGTAAAGAAAAAACTCTACTGGTCCATCTAGTATCTTGCTATATTTTTCATACCTTACGGATGTTATATAGAACACTACCAGTATTACATAGTCAGTGGGTTAGCGATATTGTTCTCATAATAGCACTCGTTATAAACGTATAAATTGTATGTATGTTTATTTAGTCAGAGGATATGATATCGACGTATAAACTGAGTCATGTTGTATCAAAGAGTTATCACACGGGTATATATTACAGTTCCTATTTACATAAGGTATCATTTTTCATAAGAAGGATAATATATACTTCATACATTTTCTTTAGTCAAGAGTTCTTCTATATTCACTGCAGAGCTCCGTGATAAAACATGAAATGACTAACTCCATAACAAATTGAGACCTCTGCTCTTCCTTCTTTTGTGAAACCACTTTATATTTTTAAAATATAAATTTAGCTGTCTCAAATGGTCTTCAAAAAGGATCAAAAAGGATCTGCATTTCGTGTCTAAATGCTTTTTCTTTACAGCCTCGCTTCCTGGCTTGAAGCACGTCTTTTCACTTCCGTGATCAAACTCAAAACTCTTCAACTGACTAAACTTCCCGACCTTCTGACCTCAGTTCCGTTACATCATCAGTCAAAAAGCACACGTATCCCAACGTGCGACTTTTGCACGTATGCCTGCCCAATGCCGTTTTGTTTATTTAACCTAACTAATTCATGTAAACATCTTCAGCTAAAACCCATTGCTACACTTTATTCTATAAACAATAAATAACTCCCAATATAAACTATTTTAAGAATATCACTGGATAGATACATACATAAATAGATAGCTAGAAAGATAGATCGATAATGAATAATTAACTTAATAAATAATAACTTAATAAATAATTAACTAGATAATAACGATGTTATTATCTAGTACCGGGAGATGCTACGTAATCTGAACGATTATTTTATGAATGTTTTTGATGCCTAGAAAATATATATTGAGACGAAAAGTTATTTATAGGATAAAAATAATGTGGTGGAAATGTATCTCGAATGTTAAAAAAACAGAAAAGAATGGTAGAGCATAAACAATGGAGATGATTTTAATGATGGCCTCAGGTGATCTTAATGCGGAGTAAGTTAATAACGTGCCGACATAGATTAATAATACTCGTGATACAGGGAGCAAGGTCTGGACTATAGGGAGGGTAAGAAACTGTCTCGACCATCTTCATTCTTTCTGATCTTCTCTAAGTACCCTTAGGATAAACTTCGCGCAAATCTTCCGCATCTTCAGTTCCCCGCGAATAACTGTATGCACTGTTCTCACGCTGACGTTAAACTGTTCACTTATTTTCGCTATAGACACACGACGGTCCTTACCCATGAAATTCTTTATTTGGTCAATCAACGCTAGTGTTCTGACTTCTTGTTCCTATCACACTGCTCATTATCCCCCAAAGACGCCTTGTCTTCCTTGAATCTTTTCTCTCGCTCAACAACTGATGCTGGATTCATGCAGGATTGTCGAAAATCTATCTGAAGGTTTCCATACGTTTCTGCAGCAATTTTTGTTTTCAAGTTTAAAACATAATTTTATTGCATATTGTTTTTCTAAAGTGTCCTCACGTCCAGATTGCATTTTTGATATTCTGTAATAGTAGGGTTTATTCCAAACCTGAAATCATAAAAATTGGTCAGTCATCTCATATGATATATAGCTATAGCTATAACATACTGAATTTTCAAGAATCTACGACAGTTTTAAATGTCTGTAAAAAATTATTATTAAATGCACCTCATATTAAAAACTTCGCTATGCAGTTATACTTTCTACACATTTGAGTTCTCATCCGCCTCCATTGTTTTACAATTCCTGCGCTCAAACTGGTTATCATCTCTCAACTGTAGTTCAGCTGCACGCCTTGTGTAATAAACGCTTACAAATAAGTATGCGTGTAATATTTTAAACTGTTTGCATAAAAAGTTGACACATGTCGTTCACATGATTGCACATTTTTTGCACAGTAGTATAATGGATTCTTCCCTTAATATGTTAGACTTTGGCATTCCCTCCCTGTTTCTTGTTTCTCTGACTGTACTAATATGAACAGACATTTCTCTGTTTAACTATCCACGGCCCCCTGTTAAACACGATGCTAAGTTATAGTCCCGGAAGTTCTAAGTTGCAATATGATTTCGCTGGCATAAGAAAAGTAAAAAAATAGAACAAAAAATGCAAACGAGAAACTTCATAATCGCCATTCAACATTCAACAGCCATGTCACAAAAACATTCAAGTATATATATATATATATAATATATATATATATATATATATATATATATATATATATATATATATATATATATATATATATATATAATTCTTTATGTAGATACAGTCATATCTTGCTACGATGTGCAGACCGTTCCAATCATATTTGATTTCATCAGGCAAGAAAAATAAAATACAGACAGTAAAAAGGTTCCAGACCTTTTCAAATTTTGAGGGGAGAAAATATGACATGATTGGCGTGAAGCAAAGCTAAAGTTCTTACCTTTGAACACTATTAACGACCCTTGTTGAAATTCAATTATTCTTAATTTATGGATAGCTTTTTACCTGGTATATATATATATATATATATATATATATATATATATATGTTAAAGTTAAATTCTGAAAATCAAAATATAAACATACATTCGAGTTAAGAATTTATTGTTTGACACAAGGAATATATAGAGGGGAGTTATGTTTATTTCCTTAATTCATGGATTTTCAACAATGGCTTATATCATCAGAGGAAATGAAATGCAGTTAAATATATGCTACGGAATGGAACATTGATTCAATTTTTGATAAACTGTTTCCACACCCGGAAGGATTTGGCTTCTCATCTACCAACACATCTTTAAATCGCCGACGAAGGCGACCATTCGGATACCCTTCGGAATAACAGTATGGAGCATCCAAACATTCCTGATATATCAGATTGTTGGCTTCTTCCCTGGACTACTATCCCTCCGACCTGGTAATAATACCCCGGAAAATATTGAATTCATTCCGATAATGGACTGCCCAGGTTGTATGAAATTCCTTTTCCTATAAGTATTATTCACCATTCAAATAACATTTTCAATAGATGTGCTGAAAAGCAAAATACGAGTTTATTCACAGCTAAACATTTTGCGAATCGTATTTCATTTCCCTTGATGATATGAGCCATTGTTGAAAATCCATGGATTGAGGAAATAAACATAAATCCCCTCTATATATTCCTTGCGTGAAACAATAAATTCTTAACTCGAATATATGCGCTTATATTTTGATATTCAGAATTTAACTTTAACCACTAAACTTATATAATGCTCTATTTTTAAATATTGAGCTTTACCTTTTTGGCTAGGATCACCCTGAAAGTATTACCTTAATGTAATATCTAACAGGATATCTCACTTGATCTTTAATCTGTGACTTACCTCGCTTATATATATATATATATATATATATATATATATATATATATATATATATATATATATATATATATTGAATTTGGAGACAAGAGCGAGTGTCACAGATTGGGAAGACATTTTTTTGATAGCATGAATAGGTTAGTCAAATTAGTAATTAATCTGAAACAAAAAAGCAGATCCAGTATACAGAACATGTCGTTGTTCTTGTGATTAAGGGAGATGGTGTTTGACCAACACTGCTAGGGAGACATGATTTGATATTTTTTTTTTATTTTTTATTCAATTTTCACCCCAAACAAGGCACAGTGCCACTTTGAAGCAGGGGGCTACTATTAGGGAATTAATTAGCGGGGTCATTATGAAGGGAGAAGAGTAGAAAGATGTTTGTTAATATTACACTTGAACTTCTGCATATCATTGCAGTTGGGAAAGCAGAATCCCGGAAGGGAGTTCCAAAGACCCGCAGTTCTGGGGAAGAAACTATTGGAGTAAAAGGCTTTCTTGCACCTAGGGATCTCCACTGTAAAGGGATGAGACTTAGTAGCTTGTCGGGTTTGTCGGGGGTAGTTACGTCAGGGATGTACAAGTGTTTGCAGTTCGTCAGAGCATTCACCATTAAAGTATTTGTAGAACAGGCAGAGGGATGCAACATCTCGTCGATGGGACAGAGGTTGAAGCCCAGATGACAGTTCAGGACCTATCAGGTTTGCGACTCTTTTTTGAACCCTGTCCAGGAGCGAGAGACAAGCAGCAGATGCACCAGCCCAGATGTGACAACAGTACTCCATACATGGGCGAATGGTTGCCTTATAGAGGTATAGGATACTGGCAGGCGTAAGTAGTTTTCTAGCACGGTAGAGGGAGCCAACCTTCCTTGCAGCAGCCTTGGCAATGCTCTCAATGTATCTATTCCAGTTCATATTCCCTGTAAACGTTAGGCCGAGGAGTTTAAAAGAAGTACTTTCAGGCAATGTGTTCTTGGCCATTGCTATTGGTGGTAGAGAAGGTTTCTTGTAGTTATTGAAGGAAACAAGCTTAGTCTTAGCAGCATTGAATGAGACCAACCATTTTTGTCCCCATTCCACTACGGATTGGAGGTCATCCTGTAGTGTTTCTGCCATTTTCTTGGATATGTGTTCATTTGTTTTCCCCTCATATCCGTTATAGAGAGTGGTGTCATCGGCAAACATACCCATCTCCGAAACAATATCATCAGGGAGGTCGTTTATGAATATCAGGAACAATAGAGGTCCAAGGATAGACCCCTGAGGCACTCCCGCATTTATGTTATATTGTTTGGATGTACGTCCGTCGAGGACAACTTTGATTTTTCTATTACTTAAGAAGGATTTAATTACGTTATGAATTCTTCCAGTGATTCCATATGATCTAATTTTCCTTAGAAGACCATCGTGCCATACCCTGTCAAAAGCCTTAGATATATCAAGGGCCACCGCTCTACCCTCCCCTGTTTTATCCAATGAACGGTATATACGTTCAGAAACTACAGTTAAGATATCTGCTGTTGAACGGGCTTGCCTGAATCCATATTGTTTGTCAGTCAAGAGTTTAGCAGCTGTTAGGTGCTGGACTAGGGCTTTATTAACTAAGGACTCAAATATTTTGGCGAAAAGCGGGAGGAGGCTAATGGGGCGATAATTTAGTGGGTCAGTTCTTTCACCAGAATTCTTGAAGACTGGTACCACAGAGGCGGTTTTCCAGCAGTCGGGAAAACAAGATTCGTTAAGGCATTTATTGTAAAGTTTGGACAGAACTGGAGCAACCTCGGCAGAGCATTTTTTTAATAGCACAGCCGGGATGAGATCTGGTCCACATGCTTTAGAGGTGTCTAGGTTTTTTATAATAGCATGTACCTGAGAAGGGGTGATTTTCAAGTCGTCAAGTGTGGCGTCTGTTCGCAGAGGAAAATCAGGGAGTGAGTGGTGTACCGAGTTCAGTGTGGAGTTTGAGGCAAACCGACTGGCAAGCAGATTAGCCTTGTCAGTTGCCGTGCAAGCAACCTCATGATTGTTTGTTAGTGGGGGAATAATTGACTGTCCATTATTAACTACGCTGTTGTAGATTTTCCAAAAATCCCGGGTTCCTAATTTCTGTGCTTCGATGCGCTTTCTGGTGGTTTCAGAGTAATCTGACTTAGCTGTGTCTATCACTCTCTTACAATTATTTCTAGCTTCTATAAACTTCTGTTTATTTGAGCTGGACTTATGTCGGTTGAATCTGCGGAACGCATGCTGCCTTTGACAAATGGCAGCTGCACAAGCAGAAGTAAACCATTGGGGGGAGTGGGGCTTGCTATAGTATTTCCGTGCGGGAACATGTGCTTCAATAGCAGTTTTGAACCATTCAGTTGTCTCATTTGCACACTGTTCCGCTGGAAGAGTAAAGATATTTTGCCATGGGGCATCTCTGATGAGCTCCCTGATGGCTTCCCAATCAGCCTTTTTGTAATACCTCGTTGTTTTGAGTAGTGGGTCTTCAGTTTTAGGGCGAGAATTTAGGCTGATTTCTACCATTATCACAGCGTGATCAGCATTCCCGAGTGGGCTATGGGCATTTGTTGTACAGTCATTGGGAACTGTTGTCAGAAAGAGATCTAGAAGTGAGGCATGTTGATCGTGCTGGTCTGGGAAACGTGTCGGAAATGTAACCATCTGAGATAGGGAATGAGATATAGAGAAGCTATATGTGGCGCTACCAGCTACGTCTGTGTGATTTGAGAATCCTAGCCAGTTACTGTGGTGGACATTGAGGTCACCAAATACACGTATTTGTGCGCTAGTATCGAGGGAGAGTGCTATATCTATGCTGTCTGAGACTTTGTTTATTAGGGTACAGTCTTGGTTTGAGGGAGAGCGGTAGAGAAAATATAAGTAGCTAATATTGTGTTGCATATTTAGTCTGAAGCACATAAAGGCCTGGCCCTCTGATTCTAGTTTTATTTCTCTAGTTAGGGGGAGGGTGTTTCGAATATAGACTCCAAGTCCATGCATATGTCTGTCCGAGTCCTTACGGTAGAGTGGGAGATAACCAGGCATGTTAAAGTGGTTAGAGGGTATGGAGGAGTGAAGGTTAGTTTCACTTAATGCTAAGATATCCGGGGTGTTTACAAGGAGAAATGACTCAACATCATCTAAGTTAGTTCTAAGCCCGCGGATATTAGTAAATGCAAGCCTCAAGGGAGGAGGCAGGTTGGTTTTCTTTGAGTTTGGTCCTGGTTTAAACGTAATTATTAATTATTATTGATATATTGTTTTGCTTTAAAATTCCCGAAACAGCGTTGCATGATAGGCAACTGATGATCCCTGAAATAACATTAGGACAATTGTAAATTCTAGAAGGCAAGTTGATGCAGCTATTGTAGGTGATTAAATGACTTACTGACAAAATAGTTTTCCAACGAATGATAAAAATATAAAGATTAGATAATTTTCTTATATAGTTTTAAAGGTTAAACAACTTCCAAGACTATATATATACACATATATATTCTATTGCACTAATGTATGCTTTAATTAATAATTAAAATTATATATATATATATATATATATATATATATATATATATATATATATATATATATATATATAGCTGAATGTGTGTGTGTGTGCGTCTGGTCACGAATAGGCTCCTATATGGTTGACTATTTAAAAAACAAAACTGATTACATATAATGATAGAAGATGTATCGAGACACAGGAATGGGTAGGTTTGATCTGCCATAATGATGATTCATTAAAATTGTAGGGTCTGCGTTCGCGCCTGCTCCACAAAGTATGGAAATAAATTTAAAAATAAAAAAAAAACGTTTACAAGTGTTTTTGATATAGATGTACATAAGAATACTTTGGTAAGTATGTTTTAACTTAAATAGGGATGGTATAATAAAATTGTAGGGTCTGCGTTCGCGCCTGGCCTCCATAAAATGGAAATAGGCACAAACTTTAATAAAGACTTTTCATATCTATCTGCGTAAGTATACTTTGATAATTATGTTTCAGTTTGAAGAAATATGGTATAATAAAATTAAGGGGTGTTCGTTCGCAGCTGACCTCCATAGAATGGAAATATGTCACAAAGTTTAACAAGGTTTTTTAATATAGATCCACAGAATATTGTGATAAGTGTTTCAGTGTGAAAAGGTATGGTATAATAAATTATGGGGTTTATCTATTTTATTTTTACTTTCATCATATTTTGCTTTGGTTTTTATACTCCCAAATTCAACCCAAATTTACAACTCTTCCATTTCATAACCTATCATACTTTCATAAATCAGAGTCTATTTTCTGTAGGCTGTTTTTGAACCCAGTCAACGACGGGTACTTTTGCTATTATATATATATATATATATATATATATATATATATATATATATATATAATTGTATATTTTAGCAGCAGGTTATTATTATGTATGCGTTGTTTGAATCTTTAGAGTGGGTTCAGAGACATTCTTCGAAGGGGCAAATAAATTCATACACTACATTAGCTTGGTTTAGTGTGGTGTTAGTGTGTTTATAGTTTTTTATTATTAAATTGGAAGTTTTGGTATAATATATTAGTTTGATTTATCATTTAGCTGACAACTGCTATAAAACCTACACTCGTCTGACATTAAAAATATCCTAACAACACTAAAATCAGATACCTTAACAACTGCACACGGTGACTAAAATTACTAAAAGCCATACTTATAAAAAGAAATGACAGCCCTTTTTGAACCGGATCTCATTTAATACTGAGACAAATATACTAACAGTATTTAATAACTAACTAGAAATTAATAAATAAACTATGCAATGAGAAAATTGAAATTAAAAATAGAATAAAAATAATTTGCCCCAATCCTCCTTCACCCACCTTTAAAACCAATTAAAAGAAAAAACATAAAAAAAACTATAATTACACCAAGTCTTATAGAAAAAAAAAAAACGAAAACAACAACAATCGATCCTGAAGATAATCGGATGCACCGATTGAAAGCGCTTGAAAAGAATATGGCTGAACAACAATCTTTGGGCGCCATTCTCTATAAGTTACCCACTGAAATTAAATAGGCCGCCCGGTAAATTGAAAAATCATCCATTAAGATCGGAAAAAAGAATAATTCCGTCGTGTTCAATAAAATGTGTCTGAATATATATATATATATATATATATATATATATATATATATATATATATATATATATATATATATATGAATATATATATATATATTTGGTAAAACTGAAAATTAGTAAAAACCTGAAGAGAGTGCTCAATACTACTGCAGAGCAAATATGTGTTTTATCTTTTTATTACGGTTTTATCTGTTTGGTTACATATGTTTCGGATGTTGGACCGAGTTTACGATCTAACAGCCTCGTCAGACCTTACAGAAAACCTGGTTTCAACCATTTGTTTGATTAAAAATTCGATATTATGCGTAAACGCTTACTTTCTTAAGTTGTCTTATGATTTTGACCAGGACTGTATATATATATATATATATATATATATATATATATATATATATATATATATATATATATATATATGCGCATCCAACATAGGTAATCTCAGAAAAAAAAATAGACAGAATCATACCAACCTTAAAATCCAAAATTAAGCACAGCCTCTGGATTTCTGCAGGTGAAGTAATCAAGTTTGTTCGATAAGGTTCCCTAAAAACCAAAAAAGCAAATTAATCATGTTCGACATAGATGTGTACTACCCTTCTATTTCCCCTACAATATTTGCGGAAGCACTTAAGCTAGTAGAAGAGGAAACTGACCTAACACAGTTGGAAATTGAAATTACAAAAATTGCTAGGAAAACCTTAATCAGATATAACGATAATAATTGTGGACTAGAAAATATAGAGAGGGACATTTTGACGTCACAATGGGTGCCCAAGACTCCTCATAGGTTACTGACTTGGTTGGCCTTTACTTACTAAAGGAGATAGACAGGAAAACTCCAGGTTTAAATGGGGGTTTTTATAGAAATAACGCACTTTTTGTAGTTAATTCTAACGATCGTATTACGGAAAAATCAAGAAAAAACATCAGAAGTTTTTTAAGGAATTGGGATTAGAGATAACAATTGACAGTAATTACAAGATAGTTAACTTTCTAAATGTTACCCTCAACTTAAACAATAACACATATGAACCATATCACAAACCCAACCAGAAAATATTCTACATTGATTACAAATCGAATCATCCGAAAGGTATGAAGAAGGCATTGATCCTCATCATTTCCAAAAGAGTTTCAGAACTTTCTAAGAATGATAGCATTTTTGCTAAAAACAAGGAATATTACAATGATGCCCTTATGAGATCGGGATACAACGGAAAAATTGAGTACAATAGGACCAATAGTAGCAAGAGCAACAAACCTAACTGCACAATTTCGTATAACATGGCAATGAGAGCTAGAAAGAAACCAAAGATCAATAAGGGACACGATGATAGTGATCAAAAGAATGGGAACGGAAGGAGTAATAATAACAGCAGAACAAGTAATGAAGAGGGGGGCCATTAATAAGAGAAATAGACGAAAGAGACAGGTTTTGTCTAATCCACCGTTCAACAAGCATATCAAAAATAATATACGAAGGGAGTTCTACGGAATAATAGATAAAAACTTCCCCCCGGAGAATAAATTAAGCAAAATAATAAATAGAAACTCGGTAAAATTATCCTTCTCGACGTCTAGCAGCTTAACTTACACTATAACTAGCTCCAACAATAGGAAAATCAGCAAAATAAGAGAAATATAACGAGTTAGCATCGAATGAAAGTGTCTTAGACAGAAAATGTAATTGCAGAATACCTGGGAATTGTCCGTTGGGTGGGAAATGCCTAACCCCAGGAATAGTGTATAAATGCGAGATAAAAACCGACAATACAAGGAAGATATATATTGGGGCCACGGTATGCGTGTTTAAGGAAATATTTAGAAACCATTTAGCATCCTTTAAAAGGCACCTGAGATTGAAACTAAGGTGTTAACGATAGCAGGGGGGGGGAGAGTACAAGAATCAGCATTAGAAATAAAAAGAGGAATACAACTGCACTAGGGGATTGGGTTGGGTCAGGGACCGTAATAGAAATAATGAAGATTTTGAATTAAAATGGTCAGTAGTGGATAGGGGGAGTAAATACAGCCCTGGGAAATCAAAAAGGTGCAATCTATGTTTATTGGAAACATTTTACATAGTGAATTCTAAAGAGGAAATTTTGAATAAAAGACTAGATGCCATACAGGAATGTCTTCACAAGAATAGGTTTCTGCTATCACGCCTTAAATGTAACTGAGGTATAACTTTTTATAACAATAATGATCCTCAGATACAAGGATCAAAGTTTAATGTAGAGTTAAATAGCTGAGAGTGATGTAGTCTAAATGAAGGATCCAAATCTAATAAGCAAATACAGTTTCTATTATGCTAAACTTTGTTCCATAACCGTGAGCATTTTTTAGTATTTAGTTGTAGCAGTATTTGATGGTGAAATAAGTGGTACCCTTTCCAGATCAATAAAACAAATTAACAATAAAGTAGCAATTATTATTAAAAATTAAATTAGCAATTAGTGGATTCGAAATTAATTGATTTTGTTCTCTGACATCTAAAGCTTGTAGAATCCTTGCTGGTTTATTTACTCTTGTTCTAAATGTTTTTATTCAAAAATGCAAGGGTAGACACCTTTTCATCGGAGTGAAGCACACTTGTAGCTATTGGGTGGTTTTGTTGTCAGAATAATTATTATGGATATATATTATTTTATTTAGGTATTCAAGAACATAATACACGAATTGTAATTTTGGTTTTGAAGCCATGAGTAACCCAAATAGATTATGGATGAATAACAGATGTAGGTTAAACCGATGGGTAAATAATAAGTTTTAAGATTAAAAATATACTTTAGATTCTTAATTTGTTAAATAACCTATCGTAGCGTTTTCTGTATCTGTTTAATTAAATAAATTATTAAATCATTCACTAGACCTTAAACATCAAACATAATACTTGAAATTGTCAAACTCTTATGGAAACAATTGTAACTTACAATGAAATACACTTTCTGTTGCTATCAATTCCTTTTTTAAAGTCTTGGTTTTGTTAATACGGTATATTAATGCTCAATTATGAAATACGATAATTTTGTAGCTTACTTTTTAAGCCATCTCTCTTTGGCTTAAACCTTACTGGTATATGTAAATTTACTGAATTATACGAACCCAGTAAAACTCAGTATATTACAAACAAGTCTCTCTCTCTCTCTCTCTCTCTCTCTCTCTCTCTCTATATATATATATATATATATATATATATATATATATATATATATATATATATATATATACGTTTTCGTAGAATAAACATTTTATCCCAAACATCAGTATATTTTATCAGCATAACCAATAATAAATAAACAAAGCCACAATTTATATTAGAGAAAATACATAAATATACAAATTAAAAGAAAACCAAAAAGAAAAAATAACACTTCCACGAAGATATGAATCCAGAAAACTGATATGTCTGCAATTCTTCAAACTAAACAAAACAGAGAAATAGAAAAAAAAGCCTACGTAAATTCCCGTTACGCCGTAGCAAAAGGTCACTTGTCTTATCCTATTATATATATATATATATATATATATATATATATATATATATATATATATATATATATATATATATAAGCAAGAGGTTATTATTTTCTTTTGCCCTTTGCAAAATCGCCAAGTTTTGTTCTGAAAAGATTATGAAATTCTTAAAGATGGACGGCGGATTTCGCACGATCACAAGCCGCCATTTTTTTTTTTATTAAATCGAACTTACGTGTATATGTCTACTTATTACCGATATTGATGATCGCAGACATTTAAAATTATTATATATTTTTATTCACGGCGAGGGACTTTCTTTCAGGATTTCTGAGAATTAAAAGAAAAAAAAAAGAAAAGAAAACGAGATAAATTCTTTCGTTTCTTTCCAACTAGGTTTTAAATAGTATTACTACTGTTTATGTATTCCATATTGTTTATAAAATCTATTCCATTATGAGAGAGAGATAAAGAAAGAGAGGGAGAGAAAGAAAGAGAAAGAGAGAGAAAGAGAGAGGGAGAAAGAGGAGAGAGAGGGGGAGAGAGAGACAGAAGCGAGAGTGATAGGTGACGCATAGAACAAAAGCGGCGTATCAAACAACATATAGTGAAAAATGGTTTAAGCGATTAAGAAAAAAATAAGTAGGAGATGCTCCTCTTAGAGAAATCCGAGGAAATCGAAAATTACGCACAAAAATAATTATTATAAAAAATATCGGCAATTAAAAATAACAGATCTTACTGTAAAAGCGATAAAAATCATGCATGAAATATATATATATATATATATATATATATATATATATATATATATATATATATATATATATATATACTAGCATTTCAGCCCGGCGTTGTCCAGGTGTTCGGAGGTTGTGTTGAGCAAAAAAAAAAAAGAAGAAAAAAGTGGTAGTAGGAAGGCAGGCTCGAACCGTACCGCAATGGAGGAAAAGAACAGGGAAAATAGCCCGACGTCTTTGCTGTTACGACCATCGCCAAACCGGAAGTGACGTAGGTTTAAATTAAGGCCAGACAATCGAAAGGAGAGGATGACTTTCGAAAATATCGACGAAAAAGCGACACCCCCTGTAGATAAGTGTCCAGTTGAAGGTGAAGATCAAGTTATTAAGTTTGACTCATGTCCAAGGCATCTATATCTAAAATTTCAAGTGTTTAAACCCAAAATTGGCGGAGGAGTTTGGTAGAGTTCTGAAAGGTCAAATTGTTGAACTTTGACCCTTTAACAGCCAAATTTCTGACCGAAAACTGATTACAAAGATTTTCCCAAATGTCCATACCCTGTATATTAAATTTCGATTGTGTAGACTGAAAATTTACAGAGTTATTGTGTAGGCAAATGTACACAGAGAGACACACAGACACACGCAGACAGGTGCACAGACAGACAGACAGATACTTTCACTTTTATAGATATATAGATATATATTAGGTGCCTTAAATAAGTTTCAGACTTTTTTGTACAGGCATTTAAAATAGTCGTAAACATTTGAAAATTCAGTATGTTACATCTAATGAGATGACTTAAAGTTTATATGATTTCAGATTCAAATGAACAGTTACAGCAGGACATGGAATACACCCTACTAAAGCCTGATCGTCAAAGCTGGTGATTAAAAAAACAATCAATCTCGACGTATGGACATTTTAAAAGAACGATATGCAATAACATTCTGTTTTAAAATTGGAAATATGCTACAGGAACGTATGGAATGCGTCAGACTGGTTTTGAACCAGCTTGCATGAATAGAGCATCAGTTTTTGAGTGGTATAAGAGATTCAAGGAAGGCAGGGAGTCGGTGAGGGATGATGAGAGGGGTGGAATGAGTCAAAATAGTCAAACACAAGAGTTGATTGGCCAAATAAAGAATTTCATGGATAAGGACTGTCATGTACATATAGAGACAATAATTACAGTTTAATGTCAGTGTGAAAAGTGTACACACAGTTATTCGCGAGGAACTGAAGATTTGCGCGAAGTTTGTTCCAAGAGGGCAGTCTACAACTCCATCTTTGTCACAGACTATTTGACCAAGTTGGACATCAACACAATTCCGTACCCTCCTTATAATCCTGACATTTCTTCCTGTGACATTGGTTATTCCCTAGGCTAAAAGAAAACCTTAGAGGCTGTCGTTATGAGACAATTGGAGGAGATCTGTTGATTTTAGTTATATTTGAAATCAATAAATATTTTTTATATTTTATCATTATTACCAGCAATGGGAGATTTTGCTTTAAATAAAATCAAATAAAAAAAGAGAATTAAAAGAATCGTTTTGGCATCGGAAATAAGGCACAAACTTTTTCGATTCCGATACACCAAAAAGTTCTGATTTTCAAAGGGGATTCTAGCTTCATGTCTGTAGTATAAATAAAAATGCTCATACAAAAATATCCCGAAACATACGGAAGACATATCGTTCATATGATAAAAAGTATATATCCCAAATTCCAAGATGTGGATCTTACTATTTCTTTCTTTAACCATATTAAAATGTTAAATATAGACTTTTTGCCATTTATTTTATATGCTCTGTAGTTTTATTTAGCATACGTCGAGCTTCATAAATAAAAGGATTTGTATAAATACCGGGTGAAGTATAATTGAATAAGCATATTTTCTCATAAACACATACACATTTGGCAAAATTTATCTATTCATAATTTTATCGAAATTCCATGTATTCTTCCTTAATATTTTAACTATAGTATTTATTAATTGCCTTTCCTTATTTCAAACATAGTTCTAACATTATCCTTTTTATATCCATCTAGGTTCAATTTTTCTCTTAGTTAGCTTCAAATTTAGATTTTGATTTAATTTATATTAATCCATCATAATCTGTTCGTCTCCATCAAATCCTTCTTAGATAAGAGAAAAATTAAGGTTGTCCTTGATAGTCGCACATCTAAACAACATGCTATAAATATGGGTATGCCGCAGGGATAAATCTTCGAACCAATATTATTCCTGATAATATAAACGACTTCACGGATAAAATTGTTTCTGTGATGAGTATATTTGTTGATGAAACTACGCAGACTCGAAGTGAATACAAATGATTACATATCAATGAAAATAGTTAAAAGTTTACAGAAAGACTTCCAGTCTGTAAGTGGAATAGAGCCAAAGCTGGATGGTGACGTTCAATGCTGTCAAGATTAATTTTATTTCCTTTAATAATTATAAGAAACTTTCGCAAGAATTTATTGCCATGGCGAATGATACACTGCCTAAAAGTACTTCCCTTAAGCTTTTAGGCTTAACATTCACATATAATATGAACGGGAACAAATACATTGAGATAATTACCAAAACTGCTGGAAAGAAATGGGCTCTCTCTACCGTGCTTGAAAATTATTCACACCTGAGAGGATCCTGTATTTCTACACAGTCACTATTTGCCCATGCATGGAATATTGTTGTCACATCTGGTCTGGTGCATCTGCCACTAGTCTCTAGTTCCCAGACAGCATTCAAAAAAAAAAAAAAAAAAAAAAAAAAGTCGTCAACCTAATAGGTACCGCACTGTCAGTAAAACTCTAACTTTTTCTAATCGCGGGTATGTGACATCCTATGTGCTCAAAGCACTAGTGTTCAACGACGTAAATATCTCAGTAAAAACCGACAAACAGCAAAATCCCACCCCTACATTGTAGAGATCTATAGATGCCGTAAAGCTATTTTATTTACAAAGGACTAACTAGTATCAAGGTCCAGAGGTCACTCGAGGATAAGGTTTAAAGAATGCACAGTCGTCAAACGAACTGATAGACTTTGGAATGCATGCTCTGTTTCCTAGACTGTATTAACATACAGAAGTTCAAATGTAATGTGAACAGACATCTGTCTGAGTAGCTCTCTACATAGTATCCCTGCCAATTTTCTCCCGAATCGTAACTATGCCTTATTTGGGGTGAATAAACAGTAAAAAATATATTTCTAAAGACTATAATTTTAGGCTTAAGCTTAAGGGACTTAAGTCTGAAATTTTAGACAATTTCTAAGAATCAGAATCGTGTAATGGATTCAGATCAAAATTAGAATAATAATTTAAGACATAATGTTTAGAATAATTATATCTTTCTTTTTGGTGGATCTGACTTCAGACCGTAAACGATAGTATAGTTTGACTGTGCCATGTGTCGCAATCTTTCTGTTGAATTTGTGAATCTTTTTGTCGAACTTGGCAATTTTTGTGTCGAATTTGGGAATCTTTCTGTCGAACGTGGCAATTTTTCTGTCCAAACTTGGGAATTTGGGAATCTTTCTGTCGAATTTTGGAATTTTTCTGTTGAACTCGGCAATCTTTCTGCCGAACTCGGCAATCTTTCTGACGAACTTGGCAATCTTTCTGACGAACTTGGGAATCTGCACGGAATTGTTAAGGTAACCCTTTATTAGACACACAGGGACATTATGTTCTCGTTCCGTCAGACATGATTTGCAAAGACCCGTTGCATATTGAATAAAATATCAAGTAAAATTCAGTTGTTAGTTACACAATCTTTTTTTTTTTTTTTGATTTAAGGCGACACTCAACATTTCATTGTGAATTATTTAGGATTTTTACTCAGTTGTGGTTGATGGAACGAGAGTTGTGAAAATGGCATCCAGATAAGAATAATAGTTTAAAGAATACAAATAATACGTATTTTCTTTATTCTTTTCTGATGTCTTTCAATTTTTATTATTTGTATTTCTAAATTTCATTTGTTAGCATTTTCGTTATTTTTCCTTTGTTCATGTTTTCACTTATTCAACAAGTATTTGCTCTTAAACTCTCATGCTTTCTGCCATTATACTTTTTACTTTATTTTTACAACTTGTAAATCTTTGTCGTTATTCAAACGTTTTCCTTATTTTCTATTTCTTTTATTTAGTCTTTCATTTTAAGTTTTCGTTTTCAATTTCCGTTTTTTTTTTGTTTTGTTTCACAAATTTTCGTTTTTTTTTATCTTCTGTTTGTTTCCTCTTATTTTTCCAATCATACTTTATGTCGATTTTCATTTTCTATTTTTATCATTTTCCACCTCTATATTCTTTCGTTTCTCTCTTTATTGACTTTCAATACGTTAACCAAACTTTTTTTTCAATCGACTACAAATTCCTCAAGTAAATTTCATTGTTTAGACATTTTTTAAACTCCTTCATTTATCTGAACGAATACACGAATATAAAAAAAGCAACGTTTAAGAAAAAAAAGGCATAAAATTACACGGTAGAATTAAATGGTTTAGTTTTTCCGAAGGATTAGAAGCCGATGGAATCGTAAAAGACTTCAGGCGAATTCTTTCTGTGGGTAGGTTTCAAGTGCATAATTGTTGATACTCGAGGGAGAATTAAAAAAAAATGTTTCCAAATGAAATGAATACGATAAATATATACCAAAACAAAAGAATTAATGACATTATTATTATTATTATTATTATTATTATTATTATTATTATTATTATTATTATTATTATTATCTTTATATCTATCTATCTATATCTATTTATATCTATCTATCAATGTCTATGCATCTATATGTATTCATATCTATTTATATCTATTTATATCTATATATATATATCTATAGCTATCTCTCTCTCTCTCTCTATATATATATATATATATATATATATATATATATATATATATATATATGAGCAAACAGTTAATAAAATATGTTAAAAAACACTTTAAAATGAGTTAAAAACATATTAATCTGAAAAGGAAACACTAGATAAATGGATAGTCCTTCATCCGCAGAGTTTCGAAGAAATACTTTCCTTCTCATCAGAGGGTAGGAATTAGCAAAATGCGGGATCGGATTTTGCATGCAGAAGTATTTGATGAAACAACAAGTAAGTCAAAGATCTTATTTGAAAACAAAAAAAGTGAAGCAGAAGGAATATGGTGAAGAAAAAGGTGATTACACATGAATGGATAGTCTGGTGAGAGATAAAAAATCCAGTGATGGTAAAATCCAAATGTAAAACTTCAAGAAAGTTAAAAGAATTTTCATTTGTACAAGTAAAATCCAAGGAAATCCCGTAATTGGAAGAAGATGGTCCATAATAATCCAAAGGCAGAAATCCATGGAATAATTCACAAAAATGTGTACAAGGAAAAAAGAAAAGATTCCAATAATATTAATAAAAGAAAAATAAGATATGCTTTTCACTCTACTTCCGAGACATAAATATAAATATATATATATATATATATATATATATATATATATATATATATATATATATATATATATATATATATATATATATCGGTGAATAAGACAGAAAAAAATATGTTTTCTCATTCTGGTTTGGACTCTTTCTAACCTTCTAACTAATTTTCTTGCTTCATGCAAAAATTGATTGATGTAGTTTCCATCGTTATCATAGGCCCAAATAATTTTGAATACTTCTTGATTCACCTTTAGGGATAACTTACCGAACTGATTTTGGATTATTTATAAACAAATATTACATATATTTGTAGTCATCGACATACATTACTGTTTAGTTGTATCACAACACATCAGTGCCGCTAGACTTGCACCACATCCATGCTGAAAATTGAACCTAGAACAATCCCGACACTATAGACATATACTTTTCTATAGCGTCGAATAGTTCGGAGTCGCCTGATGAAATCTCATTGATTGAAACAGATGGTTGCTTGTAGTGAGACAATGAAACTGTTTTCCTTCGAATAAATAACAAAACATATTTTGATCTTGTTATTGAGCACTATCTAACAACCTCGTTGAGTTCATTAGTTCCTACTTTTAAATATGTTTTTAATGTTTGGATTTATATATATATATATATATATATATATATATATATATATATATATATATACACATATAGTCAGGTCATGTTATATACTACTGGTACCATGTAACCCAGTACTACCTGCCTCATGGTCGGGTCACCGGCGACTAAACTGGTTCCCTCACCAGATTCTTTGGTGAGGAAGGTGGCTAGTCTCCCTGAAGGATTAAAAACAAGACCTTCCAAAGGGCGAATGAACCCTTTTTTGGGGTCAACGGCCAACTAGCACCGAGTGTGTTTGTGTGTATGTATGTGTATGTTGGGGTGGAGAGGGCTCCTGTAAGCCGTGGTGAAGGCAACCTTTCTAGGAGAAGCAAATCTCTGATTTAAAAAAAAAACATAAGCGGGAGACCAGTACCTGCATTAAGCTGGTCTGCAGTTTAACTTGTTGCTGGCTATCTTGCTCTTGCTTGTTGATGGATCTCAACATTTTGAACAGAGAGAGAGAGAGAGAGAGAGAGAGAGAGAGAGAGAGAGAGAGAGAGAGAGAGAGAGAGAGAGAGAGAGAGAGAGAGACTTAGCTGTCGTACAAAGCTAAGACTCTGTAACAACATCTGTGTATAGATACTCCCTCAGGCATTTGTCTATAAAAATGGTCCTGTGGCGATGGAAGTCATTTTTGGGCTCATGGACTTTAAGTGTCTGAGGGAGTGGCACTCGTATGACAAGACGTTGCAATCATATATATATATATATATATATATATATATATATATATATATAAATGTTTATAACAATAATATTAATTATAATAATTATAATTTTGTTTATAAAATATTTGATAAGAGAAAGTCTTTCCCTTTTTTAAATAGTTCGTAATAAATAGAAAAGAGGCTTGCCTTTTTTCTATTGTTCATTGGCCTTCGGGCCGTGATCAAAGTGTAGTATCTCTCGGTCGGTTCGTCAGGGTTGTCCGCTGTCGCCCCTGCTTTATGTCCTGGCTTTGGAGCCTCTTCTCCGCAAGCTGAGACATGGGGAGGCAAATTCGGCCCTGCGCGGAATGGCTCTGCCTGGCGGCTCAGCTGCCAAGGTATCCGCGTTCGCCGATGATGTCACAGTCTTCGTGTCGGGCTTCAGAGACATTGAGGTCGTGTCGGAGGCACTCACACAGTACGAAAGAATCACGGGGGCCAAGATAAACCGCAACAAGTCGGTAGGACTGCGGTTGGGCGCATGGAGTGGCAACGCAAACCTCCCGGTGCCCTTCAGCTGGACAGATGGCCCGGTCTGGATCTTCGGCGTGTGGTTCGGACCAGGTCTCCAGCTTGACAAGAATTGGTTGGAGGTACGGTCAAAGGTGGAGGCTGCAGTCAATTCGTGGCTTCCTAGGAAACTTTCCTTAAAGGGTAGAGCTGAGGCGTGCGCCACTTACGTCTTTCCTCTCATCCTTTACCGACTGGCCGTACTTCCCCTGCCTGCACAACACCTAAAAGCTCTTGTCGAACTCTTGTCCTCGCTCCTTTGGGACAGAGGAAGACACTGGGTGAGCAGACAGGTCTGTATTCAACGTCCGTGTGAGGGAGGCTTGGGAATGCCGGACTTGAAGTGTCATCGAGATGCTGAGAGGCTGGCCTTCCTGAGCCACTATATGCAGGATGACCAACCGTGGCACCCCGTGGTTACTGCCGCCTTCCCCGACCTCGTTCTCGACCCTTCCATCGAGAGCCGTCGCAGGCCGCGGGGAGAATCTGCCTACATGAAAGAGTGCCGAGCCGCGCTAAAACGACTACCAAGGTCCAGTGACCTTGTGACTGCTACCCGTAGGGAACTCCACAGGGATCTAGTGAAGGGGGCCGCCGACGACCCGCTATGCGCGCGTTTGGGGTGGCAGCAGAGTGAGATCCGCTCCGCGTGGAGCTGGGCGCCAGGTTCGAGTCATCTGAACAATTCGGAGTTCTCTCTGACCTGGCGATTGGCCCGAAATGCACTTCCACTCAACAACATACAATGCAGTTCCGGGTTTTTGGAGTCGCCTGATTGTCCCCGTTGTGGGACAACGACCGTAGAAACTACTGATCACGCTTTCTTTGATTGCCGCGAACTCCGCTAGTACTGGTCATATTTCAACGGAGTGACGGCTCGCATCGATCCTGAGCATCCTCGCCCAATTACTGTATCCAATGTTGTGGACAACGTGAGGCCGCCGTGGGACCGGGAAAGACAAATGGTCTACGTTACGATCCTGGCCGTGGCGAGAATGGTGATTTGGACGTCGCGTCTGCAAGGTTGCCGGGGGGTGTTGTCTTTTTCTGATCAAGATCTGATCGCTTTCTTTAAACACCAACTACGGGTGAAGATCAGATGTGATAGAAGAAGGCTGCATCGCGCGGCATTTGACAGAAGATGGATACATGTGGCAAGTCTGTGTGTATGAAGAGGAGCCAAATTTGAATACGTGTTCCCCGCCTAGGTGTGGAACGCGCAGTTCTGTAAAGTAAAATTAAACAAGTAGCCTCTCAACTAGCTGAGTGTGTGTTCCATCCCTCCTCAATTAGGAAGCCTCCAAGATCCCCATCCCCTCTTACCTGCAATTTTTGTTTTCACCCCTTCCTCTAAATTTTACCCATCTTGGAGAAAAAGAAATACAAACTAACCTCCATCCCTTACCCACAAAAATTTCTTTTCTCCATTCACCCCCATCTAGAGGGCATCCCCACCTAGAGACTGACCCGCAGAAGCAAGCGAGGTTCCTTTTACAAACCTAGTGGAACGGGCAGTCTATCAACTAGACGGGGTTGGGAGGGTCCTACTAACCACCTTTTGTTTTTTCTTCCCCCGCCCTCGACACAAATGAATTATTGTACCATTTTATTGTTATCTTTTTTGTTTTTACACGTCAATAAAAAATGTTTTAAAAATTGGGAGTTAAGTAGGACGTCCTCAAATATGAAAGGGTGAATGCGGTATTATGGTGAAAGAAGATACTAGCTGGGAAAAACTTTTGACTTTGTTTAATCCTGGAGTGACAAGGATGACCAACGACCCCCACAATCCCCCCTTTTGAGTTGGCCATGTGCCTAAGTTTTTTGTTCATCGTTGATTTTGACTGTATTTTTAATATGAATAAAAGATTTTATATCTCAAAGTGTAGTATCTGTTCTGCAGATGCTGCACTTAAAATAATTTGTACCAGTCAATGGAGGGGAAACCCTCTATACTGGGACAATTATTATTTTTGGTAACCAGAGTGTCCGCTTTTTGCCTACTTTTAGGGGAGCTGGTTTCTACCCCACATTAAAAACGGCCTTGTGCCTAATTTGCTTTGGTGGGGAAGTAAATAAATACAATAAAGATAGCACCTGCCCTGTTTTTTATGTTTTATGGAACCATTATGTCAGAGCATTTGAGAATAGCTCGAGCTACCTTCAGATTCATAGATTTTATACCACCAGTTTCTAGCTTACTAATGACGATGATAAAACAATGTGGTGATAACACTACAATATTTAAACTGTTAAAGCATTTGTTAGTTATCCTAATGTTTTGAACTCGTATAAAATTAACCAGAATATATCAATAAAGGAAATCCAAAACTTTATTAGTAATATATAAAATGTATTATTTAATAAAAAAGAAAGAAATTATAATATATATATATATATATATATGTATATATGTATATATATATATAATTGCTTTCTTTTTTATTAAATAATATATTGATATATATTTAATTAATAAACAATAATATAATATAATATTATAGTAATAATAATAATGATGATGATGATGATGATGATGATAATAATAATAGTAGTAGTAGTAGTAGTAGTAGTAGTAGTAGTAGTACAGAGGTGATAAGTAGTAAAATGGATTAATCCTTATCTTATAAATACACCACGGGTAAATAAACAAAATATCTCCATTTTAAATTTGGAGATGTGGGCGAATCTCACAGGTAACGAAGATATATTTTTTATAACATGAATAGCTTAGCCAAATTAATCATGAACAGGTCACTAGATCCAATATCTGGAACATTTTTTGTTCTTGTGATTAATGAAAGTGGTGTTTGATCAACACTGCTGAGGAGACATGATTTAATATACTGCTTTGTTTTTAAATCGCTGAAACAGTGTTTCATTTTAAACAACTGACGATCCCTTAAATAAACATTAGGGCTATTGTGAATTATAGAGAGCATGTTGATGCCGTGATTGCAGTTGATGAAGTGACGTATTGACTAAATGATTTTATAACGAATGATAAAAAATATAAAAGTTAACCCGACTTTTTTTTTTACTTTTAAAAGTTAAAAAACTTGGAAGACTATATCTATATGTTTATTCATCTATCTATCTATCTATCTATCTATCTATCTATCTATCTATCTATCTATCTATCTATCTATATGTATATATATATATATATATGTATATATATATATGTATATATATATATATACCCATACATATATATGTACACACACACGCACGCATATATATATATATATATATATATATATATATATATATATATATATATAGAGAGAGAGAGAGAGAGAGAGAGAGAGAGAGAACATAAAAAGGAACACACCGTATTATGTGTTCATCAACGTTTCGTCTTTATTTCGAGACTATTTAAAGACGAAACGTTGATGAACACATAATACGGTTTGTTCCTTTTTATTTTCTCTATTTTGTCGGAATACTATTTCCATTATTTTCATCATATATATATATATATATATATATATATATATATATATATATATATATATATATATATTAAGATACGATCTTTACGCAAATCCTCTGTCAATTTTTAATCTAGAGACTTGAAAATTCATGTATATAGGACAAGCAAGAAGACATTATCTTGGCCGGGATTGTATGATGATCAACGAACGTTGCATGTTTCCATATTTTACTGTAATTAAAATGGATGAAATAGCAAATTTTTCTATCAAAACGATTGATTTCATGCTCAGCTGAGGATCCACTGCTGTGCACCGCAGTGTCTTAGTCTGTAATATTTTATTGTTTACATTGCACTGTAAAAATACCTTCTGTTAATTTTATGAAATCATTTTTTATATATAATGGCTTGAATTTATATTCAAAATACAAAAGTCAACTCTCCTGCTTCAATTAAAAATAAACATTTATTTCGAACTCGCCCCTGTCATATCTAATGACCTATTGTTGATTTTTATATACCTGGCCTTTCTTGTAAGGTATTAACATTGGTCAACATCACCCGTTTCTCCTTTTATCAGATTGCTTCTATTATCGGCACTTATCGAAGACATTCCGATGCAATACCTGTCTAAGAACACTGCCAGGCAAATGAAGTACATTCGTGTGAAATTTCAGAAATATTAGCTCAGCCGTTTCCGAGTCAATACTTAAACCAATAAATAAATAAAAACCAAAATAAAATTAATTACATATAAAAATGAAACAGAAAAAGAAAATATCTTTTACAACAACAAAATTGCTCCTGATTACAATCAATCATCGAAAGAGCTTGAGGAAAATGGTTGACAAAATATCCATCGGCAACCTAATACAAAACTTACTAGCGGAAACGAGAAAAATACTCGGCAAATCGAGAAAATCAACAGAAAAATAAAGAAAAAAAACCCTGTCGTATTTAATCAAATGTGTCTTTTATAACGACTTGCTGTCTAATTATGTATATACACATATATACAAGGTGGAACGATAAAATTGTCGAACTGGGAAAGACGATATGATTAGATTTCCTTTTAATGAAAACGGTTTTCTTTTTAAGTTGACTAGTTGTGTACAAATCTCAATGTCCAACTGCCGGTTTTTGGCTCTGTATCTGATTATATAGGTCGGGGTGCGATAAAATTGGGTGGTCACTTCAACCAATCAACCACGACAGTGTCAACTTTCGCCATGTTTCGATTGGCCCCCTTAGAATTCTCGCACGAATCGCACCCGCAAGGTTGCAAGTAGTTTATTAGGCCTTCGGGGTCACACTCGTGATCACAGGTCAAGTGAGCTGTCATTCTCCAAAATATGAATTCTCATTATTGCACTGTCTCACCGAATATGTTTTCGCTCAACCGTAAAAATGACATTGTTGTTAATGGATTAAACTAAGTCATTTATTATTTTATTCTTTTCTCTCAGCAGGGATTTTGCTGTTGTCCGGGTGCACTATATCAAATAAGAGTCACGGTTGTCTGTTTTCTATAGTGAATTTTAAGTTTTTTGCTCCCTGTTTTAGGGAGCTGAACCGCCCCCTGGGACGGTCATGTCACACAATCAGGTGGCCGCTGGCAGACCCTGGATGTGGCTACAGCACTCGGCGCTGGCCCACAAGTCGAAAGAGGCCTAAGCCAACTCCTACGACTTTGTACCCTTCTCCCACTGGCCCTCTTCTTCCCACGACTTGAACCCGCTGATCATACGTCGAGAACATCATTAACATGACCTCCCATAACATCAAAGCCAGCCTGATCGCCGCCATCCGCTGAGTATTCACCGAGCTCCCGCTGACAGAAAAGGAACGCTCTCAGTTCCAGTCCTGTATCGAGGCGGTGATTGAGGCTGAACGCGGCTACATTTAGATATTAGCTCTACTACATAATCAAGTTAGCTGAATTGTTTTTTTCAATAAAAGTTTTAAAATAAAGCCGTAAAATTGTTTTTTTAAGGCGACAAATTTATCGTTCTACTCTGTATGTGCGTATATATATATATGTATATATATATATATGTGTGTGTGTGTGTGTGTCTGTGTCTGTGTGTGTGTGTGTTTTTGTCTGTGTGTAAGGACGGGTGAGGGGCACACTCTCCGACCACAGTCGAAACCGGATTATATTACTAGCACCCGATAACCAAATGACCCGTCTTCAAACCTAAAACTAATTTCGCATGAAAATTCTGAAATAATAAAATTCACACCCACCCTTAAATTAAACCTGATATACACAAATATACGACAGGCCTTAGGCGAGTTTACACCCACAGACGCAGACAACAACTGTTTCAGTTTTTCAATGTTCCCTACTAAACTTCTTAAACCATCACCCTGTCTACTTTACACCCCATTTTTAGTTTTTTTTTACACACCTATTAATTCCATCCATTGTTTCTATTTATAAATGGCTTTTACCGGAAGTTGACCCGAGATCTTCATTGCAAAGTTTCCTTTCATTTAAGCTTGACCGCTTGATAAGGTCTCTAGTTACTAAAAACTAGCTGACCGAAACATGCTCGTTACTGTGTAGCAATACATTACTGCTTATGAAAAAAAAAAACAAAAACAAACAAATTATATATATATATATATATATATATATATATATATATATATATATGAGTTGCATCGTCACACTGGGGTTAAATGTAATGGATACATTAAATATCTAAGGGATCCTTATGAGATTCTAAAGCAACCATAAATTGAGATATTTTTAGGCGAAAAAAGATCTCATATCAAACAACAAAATGACTTGATTCCAGACATTTTTGCCCACGTAATTTACGATGATATCATCTATCATGACGTCATATATGATGTATATTGTAAATTATGAAAATATATATATGACAATTAGGCTACAGAGAATAGTCCGCATTTCATTCTCGTGAGAATTCGTCAGACTTGTGCGAAAAGTTGTTAGTATCGCACGTTTATATATACGCACACGCTCTTGAATTTTCTCGTTAGCCAATCAGCTTCCTAGAAACACGCGATAACCACAACTTTTCTCATAAGCCTGACGAATTTTCACGAGAATGAAACGCGGAATATTCTGTGTAGCTTTATTGCTTCATAAATTCATAAATTACTCCCTAGCACTTACTATGTATTGATCACTGTTGAAGTAAATACAAATTATATCTTAGTATATTAATTTATGTGATTAAATAAAGTAATCATATATATATATATATATATATATATATATATATATATATATGTATGTATGTATATATATATCATCTATTCAAGCAAATTGTATATATAGACGCCGTATCTAACGCATGATGCAAATGTCTTCAGTAACTTAGCAACAAAAAAAAAATTACTGTTCAATGTTCCTGTTTGCTATACATTTTAGTGTTTTTTGTTAAACTCTAGAACTTTCTCTAAGAAATAAATCAGAAACAAAATTAATTAGTTTATCTATTATTCGTCGAAAAGTTAAATGCTAAAATAAATAAACAAAAAATTAAAAAAAATAAACAAAAAGGGGTCTTTGTTAAGAAACGAACAATCAATAAACGATGACAATGTTATTTACAAGTCTGACGCTTCAGATGCTATTAAAAATTAAGACAATGTTTCTAACGTAAGCGTAACATACGAACGAAAATACTAATTCAAACTAAAACTGGGATATCTAGGCAGTGTATACCGACAAATCATTTTGGTAAAATCGTACAATTGGCGGCATTTTGTTGTATATTAGCACTCTCGGGACGTTGCCGAATTACCTTATTATTATTATTATTATTATTATTATTATTATTATTATTATTATTATTATTATTATCCATATATCAATAGGATGGAGTGTGTGTTATTTATTTTGTGCGTCATGCTTACATCCGAGTGACTGTCGTTTAACTGCTATGAACTTTCATTTTTTATAACAAATAATTTTACCAAGAATTCTTCAGAAGTTTTTGTTTCGGTTTCGATTATAGCTGAATAACTCAAGTTATATATATATATATATATATATATATATATATATATATATATTCATAACTTTGGTGTTTCGATTCAAATTGATGTACCCAGGTCAGATGGATATATTGTATAATTTTTGAAACCACAACTTTAGAATATATAAAAGTCAACATGACATCAACTCTATAATAATACTTACGAAATCTGAATAGATTAAAATATCATATTTAATCGTATTTTACGACCTGGCTATGCCGGGCGTCCCTGCTAGCTTAGATAAATATTTTTGCAGTTTTAACAAAAGGGCTACAATAATAGTTAGGGCGTCTCTATTTACGCTGAATGAATCCACAGAATGCCAACATCAATATATTATATATAAAAGAGTCCGCCGTGGAATTTCCACAGGTCTTGCTAATAATAATAATAATAATAATAATAATAATAATAATAATAATAATAATATTCTTCTTCTTCTTCTTCTTCTTCTTATTATTATTATCTAAATATTAATTTACTTGTTCGTGTGTCCAATGGCACAAAAAGAATCATCATCAAAAACACTAATTAATCAGAAACGAATACCTACTTTCATAGTCGCTTTTCATCAGATAAAAATAAGTAAAACCATTTCCTCTTCAAGAATGAAAAAAAATTACATGACTGTCTGTTTATGAGTTCAAATTGGTGATTATTTTTAATTAAAAAAAATGTCGTGTTTAGAGTAAACTAAGTTTTTTTAAAATTTTAGTTTGCTTTAACTTAAAAAGAATGTACAAGCGAATTTACATCTCTTCATTGATAATTTATAAGAAAAAGTATTCAGAAAATAAAACAAAATTAATAATTTATAAGAAAAAGTATTCAGAAAATAAAACAAAATTAATACATTTATAAGAAAAAGTATTCAGAAAATAAAACAAAATTAATAATTTATAAGAAAAAGTATTCACAAAATAAAACAAAAAAAAACAATGTGTCGTGTTGAATATTCATTGAAAAAATTAATTTTTTTTCAATCAATTTTTTTAGCTTCAAAAGCTTAAAAAATACATTGCTAGAAAATTGTTTTTTAAGTTCGACGTTAATAGTTTTACTTCATTTATTTATTCATTTTATTTGCAGTGTGCTTAACAATTTGTGGAATTTCTACGGATTCTGCTAGTTATTATTATTATTATTATTATTATTATTATTATTATTATTATTATTATTATTATATTATTATTATTATTATTATTATTATTATTATTATCGTGTAATTTAATTAGATTGAATTAGATTTGTTATAATGAGAAAAACTCAATTCAAGGCAAATATAGGAAAATGGCGTTTTAGAAATTTAACTTGACTAGATGCTATTAACAATAACTAGAAAGAATTTTATATAAAAATTAAAACACATGTTTTCACAAATAATAATTTCAAAATAGGTCTAACCTCAAGAGTCTGACGTAGTCTGAAGTAGAGGTCATTTAAGATGACATGGATCTTAGGGGAGAGCTTGAAAAAGACACGTATCAGTTAGTCAAGAGTTTGGAGCCAAAGAGAGCAGATTGAGTCAAGAAGTCCGGGAGAATACACTGTAGAAGTCTGTAAAGTCAAAATCAAAATCTGAAGTCAAATCGTTGTAATCTCATAAATGATGACACAGCGTATGAGTAAATGTTATGTATCATATAACATTACTGTCATATTCATGTACATTGAACTCTTAAATGTTTACAGATTTGCCTAGCATTTTCGTTCGCCTATCATTCTTAACTATTAACTATTAATTATTAATTATTCATTAATCATTCTTAACTATTAACAGAATGTTTTTATTATATTCCCGTCTCTTCTTCTTAACCAAAGAACATTTATCCAACTTTCCAATCAATGGATCATTGTCTCCTTTTGTCGTTTGAAACCCTCTCATATACATATCTTCCTAAAATAACATGATATTGTTACATGAAAGGGCTGTCCCTTCCCATGTAAGTAAGAAGACATACTAGATAAGTGAAAATTATATTAGGATAAGGCTAGAATCGAACCCTGTAGGCAAGTGTTGAAGATAATAATGGAGAGTGGAATGTTAGAAATTAAGTCTATTGTTAATTTTATTAGAAATAGTTAAATATTGTTTATGCCGGAAAAAGAGTCGATTGTCCATTCTTTTAGAAATCTGAATATTAAATATGCCAGTTAAAAGAATGGACAATGCAAATTAAAAATATATTGTTTAAAACCAGGTTAGAATTAGAATTGAGGATTCTTTTGTTTGCCAAAAGCGTGTTTGGACAAACATATGTAAAGCCACGTGAAAATTAGTCACGTTTGAAAACCACACTTCTGACGTCATAAACAAAGGAGATTTCTCAATATAGGAATCTAAGGGTTCGAAGTTAGAAGAGTTGAAAGTCAGTTGATGAGTCAATAGTTGATGAGAGAGAGAGAGAGAGAGAGAGAGAGAGAGAGAGAGAGAGAGAGAGAGTTAGCTGGAGAGTTGATCCAAGTTGGAATTCCTGACGTCACCGATCGGTCGATTGAAGAATAAAGAAACCAACAGTTTGTAACTGTTTGTCTCGTGTCGTCATTCTTTACAGCCAGAAAAGGTAAATGTGTTTTTATCACCATCTTGTAACGAACTCTTGTTTAATCCCTTCCAAGTATTATGTGCCCTCCCCATCATCATAAGTGAAGTATCTCCTCCCCTCTATATGTGTTAAGAACTGTTGTGTCATAATATCTCCCAGTCCGTTTTTATATGAAACGACAAAGAATTCTCACACTCGTCGTCATGAAGTAATATGTATAAATGTCTCCCTCATTATCATTGTCATTCGTGTAATATATGTACCCCGTTATACATGTCCCATTATGCCCCCAAAATGAGTCCCCTGCTACACAACAATATCTCCATTTCATCTTGTCAGTCCAGCTCAGGCAAAACATTGTTTATCGTAAAAGTTATATAAACGCTGTCTGTCGGTTTATATACACCAACATTTAATCATCAATAATTGTATACTCTGCTATCCAACAATATGTAAACAACAACAAAATAATTATCAAATAAAAATAATTATCAAATGCACCAAAATGTTATTTTAATAAAAAAAAATATGAACCTGACATTTTGTTTAATAATTCGTCGATGTATACCAAGAAATGATTTTGAAAAAAAAAGCATGCATCTGCAGGAGCAATACAATATTTATTAAATGTACCAAAAGATAATTTAAATAAAAATTAAAAACCTAACACAAACAGCTGCTTGAACAAGCAACACACTTGATGAATTGTCAAAAAAAATAGATAAGTTAAAAATATGATGTTTGAAAAGTGATTTTTGGCAAATATTGACCCAGATGTAATAAAAGTCAGGTCAATCTAGTGAAATATATTGTTACGTTCTTATTTTTTAAACACGGCAAAAATACGATAAAACGTTACAGACCAACGACAATGCTATTTCCAAATCAAGCGTCATAGACCGATGAAAATGTTACTTAACAACTAAGAGAAACAAATTAGTGAAACGTTACTTCAAAATCAAGCGTGACAAGGTAACAGAAATGCTATTTCAAACTTAAGCTTGACAGATCAACCAACTGCGATATTAGAATTAAGAGTCATATAGCGTTTAACATGCTATTTGGAACTTAAACAGGACAGACCATTTTACATGCTATTATTTAAACAATAATGTGACAGACTACATTACATTCTGTTCAAAGTAAAGAACGATAGACAAACGAAAATGCTATTTAAAACCTAACCAGACGTACTTTTTATGTCATTTCACACATACGCGTGACACATCAATTTATTTTAAATTTAAGCCATACAAAAATGCTATTTCACCCTCTAACTTGATAGACCAAAGAAGTGCTATTTAAAACCTAAGCTTTTTTTTCAGTTTTTTAATCATTTTGTTATTGCTGAGGATGTCAAACATTCACCCACTATCTCATACATTCCAACCGAGAGATCTCTTTTAGATTCTAACCGTTCCTTTAAATGCAATTTTGGTATCTGTATTGCACTTGGTTTAACGGATATATTTGCCAGGTGGTTTTTTAAAATTATTTTTCATGAGCCCGGTTGCTCCTATTTTAAGATGAAATTTAAAACCTAAGTGTGACAGATTAATTAAACAGTTATTTTAATCTTAAGCATTACAAAAAATGCTATTTTAACCCTAAACATGGCCCAGGAAATTATGACAGTAAGACAGACCAACAAAAATGCTATTTAAGCTTAACAGTGACGGACCAATACGAATTCTACTTAATCTTGCACAGTACTTCTAAAAACTGTAATCGTACAAAATAAATGAGACACTCCATCGAAACAATCATCCAAATAAAATAAAATAAATAAAATGAAATGAAATAAAATAAAATGGCGGAAAGCCACGATAAAAATGTCGGCCATTAATTTCTTAGATTGTAAATAAAACTGCTAACCTTGATCATTTCTTTCTTTTTCTTCTTCTTCCATCAGGAATCTTTTCTGCTTCTTAATTTTATTTTTTCCACCTTCAAAATACGAAATAAAACATTTATTCCGAAATATAAAATTCTCAGCAACCTTTCAGTATCGTTCGATATTTATCCAGTCATTTTTTTTTTCTTTGCGAAAATAATTTGACGACAAAATGTAGAAAACAGGAGATCAGGTGCACGGGACTTAATCGGAAAACCATTCCAATAAATTTATTCGAACGAAAAAAAAAACTGATCTTTTTTGTTGTTTTCTGTTATTTTTCAAATCTTTTACGACCGTTTTTGTACTCTTATCCCCATTAATGTAAGTTTTTTTTTCTTTAATTTAATTTTTTTTTGATAATATGTGAGTTTTATATAAATAAACAATCTCAGGTGGGAATACATTGTTTGGACAATTCCATCTGGTGTGACTTTTCAATGGACGAGATGAACGCCTAAAATTTATCGAACAGTTCGAAATGGAATGCGTTTTCTTTACTATTACATAAAATGAAATATGTGTGTAAGTTCGTTCCCTATGGATTCGGAAACGACTTTTCTCTGAAATTTTACACAACGATACTTTATGCGGCTGGATGTGTTCTTAAATAGGTTTTGTTATCGGAATTTCTTCGATAAGTATCGATAATCGAAATAATCCGATAAAAAAAGAACAGGCGATTTTGACCAAAGTTAACACCTTAAACAACCTAACATCACCAGTGCATTTGAAAAGTTTGATTATCACACAAGCAGAACGGCGCGACATATAAAATCAACAGTAGGTTCTTTGATATGAAAGGGTCGCGTTCGAAATGAATGTTTCTGTTTAAAGCCCAATTGCACAATGATACTTAACTTTTTCATTTAAAACTTGAATTCAAACTATTATTACCGCAAAAGTAATAAGGCCACACATATAAAATCAACAGTAAGATCTTTGATATTACAGGGGCGTGATCAAAATGAATGTTTCTATCTAAAAAACAACTGAAGCATGATACTTGACTTTTGCATTTTAAACATTAATTCAAGTCATATGTAAAAATAATATTATTAAATAAAGATCAGGTTCTCTACAGTGCAATGTATTGTGGGCTAAGTAACTGCTGGGTGGCATGTGTAGTTTCCTACCGGTGCACTGCGATTGGTCCCCTACTAGAGCAGGTAATCAATCGATTTGATTAAAAAATGGGTAATTTCACTGATTTCGATGATAACAAAAATATGGGCGTATGAAGCATTCGTTGAGCATCATTCAATCCCGGGCAACGACGGGTCTCCCTGCTAGGATAGATATACTTGTGTCAGTATTTAAAACACTTTCATATAAAAAAAAAGGGTTTTCTAGACTTCTCACGCGTATTTAATATAGCAATGCGGAAAACAAATCCACTCAATCCGCAAACTGTTTACAAGTGCCAAACCCTATCACATAGCCTGCATAAGCAAATCACGGCACTTGCGCACTAGTGTGAAGGTACAACTTTTTTGATTTTCAGTTCAGTTATGTCGAGAGTGCTTACCAGGGGCAGACAAGTGCACATCAAGGGTAGTAAACACTATTTGTTTTCATATTTATTTTAACTCAATGAATATGTAACGAAAAAAAAAACACGCATTCGAAAATTTCAGAATTTTAGCTTTGTTACAAAAAATAAATGTCTCATTTGTGTGAAAAACATGTAATTTATGTCATAATTTTCTTAAATCTATTAAAAAAAGAAAACACACATTTCTTGCTGTGAGATTTTTAATTCGGTCCTGTAATTGCATTTTCCTTCCCCTGCTATGCACTCTCCAAATGTCCGAATTGAAAACCAAAAAAAGATGCACCTTCGCACGAGCGCACAAGTGTACAAAATCACTTTAAGCTCGCGAACAGCGGAAATACTAAACCTCGTCTGTTACATACTTTCTCAACTTACGACAACCCAGCGATAGGATACTAACGATGACAATCAGGTCTATCAACATGAAGTTTCTGGATGTACAATTGTAACATTTTCATAACATAAAAGAATGTTCATATATATATATATATATATATATATATATATATATATATATATATATATATATATATATATATATATATATATATAATTTTTTGTTTCTGTCTTCGGTTTGCATTTGTTTTTTGTTTTTTTGCTTTTCTAACTATACTGTTTTATTGACGTATAATTTTATTATTATTATTATTATTATTATTATTATTATTATTATTTGTTTTATTATTATATTATTATTATTTTCATTATTTTTATTATCATGATTATTATTATTATTTATTATCATTGTTGTCATTATTATTATATTATTATTATTTTATTATTGTTATATTATTATTTTTATTATTATTATTCATTTTTCTTTTTCATTTTATAATTTTTCTTTCATTCCTTTTTCTTTATTATTTATTTAAATGCCGTTAATTCATTTTATTTTTGAATACTATGCGATTGCACTCTTGATCGAAATCTGCTGTGATATATATATATATATATATATATATATATATATATATAGATCATCGTATAACGATTAGATCACTGTCTGACTGACGTAAAATGAACATTTAAAATTAAAATGCTTAAATTCAACGTTATTTCACGCGGTTAATGGTAGCCGAATTGATGCGGTCTTCGCTAATCGAGCAAGAGATGTCTCGTGTTGCTGATTCGAATCATTCGACTGGTGTTAATCGTGACACCCTGCACTGAAGATTCCCGAAAGGATGAAACACTAGTGTCTGTAGGTATTTAATTATTATAGTAAAAAAAAAATAATTATATATATATATATATATATATATTGCTGTTATGTTTTTGTATTCGTGTTAGATATATTTTTTTTGCAATACTGTTTTATTGGCGAATAATTTATTATTATTATTATTATTATTATTATTATTATTATTATCATTATTATTATTATTATTATTATTATTATTATTATTATTCATTTTTCCCTTCATTTATTTAAATGGCGTTAATTTATTTCATTTTTTGAATCCTATAACTGCTCACTTGAACTTTTTACCAATTATCATTATGGACTATACTTTTGTATAAGCAGCATCGCCTGGAGAGATCTTTAGTTACTTGTAAATGACTGACCGAAATATGCTCATGAATGTGTAACGACTTATAAATGCTTATATAAAATAAAACACGCACATACATAAAAATACATGTATATATATATATATATACATATATATATATAATTGTCTGTGTATGACTCTGTTTGTGTACTTTTCCCTACCAAACTCCTCTGTCAATTTTCAATCTACAGATACGAGATTTGACAAAAGGGGTATTGAGATTTGGGAAAACCTGATTGATCAGTTTTCGACCAGAAATTTGACTGTCAAGGGGTCAACTTTGAGAACTCTACCAAACTCCCCCGCCAATTTTGTCTCTAAACACTTGAAATTTTAGATGTAGGTTTCTTGGAAATGGATCAAACTTTAAAATCTGATTTGAGCCCAAAACTATAGTTGTTAAGGTGTCAAAATTGGGTTCAAAGTTTTAAAATAATTTTTGGCCTAAACATTAGAAATCTTACATAAAGTGAATTCAAACACAGGGAAAGCCTTTTACTCGGTTTTTGGCTACCAAAGGGTCAAAGTTCAAAATATTTTACCTTTGCGGTCTCTAGCAAACTATTCAGTCAATTTTGGGTCTAAACAAATGAAATTTGGAATAAAGGGTATTCAGACATGCAGCAAGCTTTTTAATCAGTTTTTGGGCCAATATTTGCTGTCAACAGGAAAAAGTTGAAAGGGTTTACCTTTGCAGACTCTACCTTACTTATCTGCCAATTTTGGGTCTAAACACCTCAAATTTTAGATGTAGGTTACCTGGACATGGGTCAAACATTTTTAATATATATATATATATATATATATATATATATATATATATGTGTGCACATAAAGCTATGAACAGCACATAGGGCCCGAGCAATGTCGGGCTAAACTACTAGTATATATACAAATATATATATAATCGCCTGGAGAGGAAGGGGCTTACCGGGGAATGCAAATGGTTTTCTAACATATTTTTGTTGGCAAAAGTGCATGTCTCATAGTACGTTGGTTTTTCAAAATCTAACATGACCATCTGAGCGTGTGTATTCATTATCTGCTGCATAAGAAAGTAAATGTATAAATATGTAATACAATTGAAACGTATCCATCAGCATTGATAAAAATCTCTTCAAACACATGTCCCATTAAGTAACGCTTAAAGAACGATAAATCAATATCGAATCCATACCAATGCATGTCAACAACAGTGGGTTCTAATAGTTGGACAACCCGATATCAGATTAAACATTAACAGAGATTTAAAACATACAGACATAATGCGGTGCAAAACTGTTCTGCTTGGGGAATTACTTTTAATCATCTTCAAGCGGGAATCTATCAATATATCTATAAAAGTAAAGTGTCGGTCTATCTGTGTATCTGTGTATCTGTGTATCTGTGTGTCTGTGTGTGTACATTTCCCTACACAATAACTCTGTTAATTTTAAGTCTACAGACTCGAAATCTGATATACAGGGTACTGAGATTTGGGAAAATCGATGTGATCGGTTTTCCGCCAGAAATTTGGCGATTAAGAGGTCACAGTTAAACGATTTGACCTTTGAGAACTCTATCAAACTCCTCCGACAATTTTGGGTCTAAACACTTGAAATTTTAGATATAGGTTTATTTGACATGGATCTAACTTAATAACTGAATGTGAGCCCAAAACAATACATTTTAAGGGGTCACAATTGGGGTCAAAGTTAAAAAAATTTACCACTTTTTTTTTTTTTTGCTCAACATACATCCAAATATCCGGGCAAAGCCGGGCACCCATGCTAGTATAACTATAAAAGTGAAAATGTCTTTCTGTCTTTTTTCTAGGGTAATTAAGGACGACTATTATACAGAAAGGGCTTACTTTACATATTCACACTTTTATATAGATACCTATGCACATAACCTTATGAAGAGTACATAGGGCCCAGGCAAAGCCGGGCGGAACTGCTAGTAAAATTATAAAAATGGAAGTGTCTGTCTGTTTGTGTATCTGTGTGTCTGTGTGTGTACATTTCTCTACGCAATAACTCTGTCAATTTTAAGTCTACAGACTCGAAATTTGATATACAGGGTACTGAGATGTGGGGAAATCGATGTGATTGGTTTTCGGGCAGAAATTTGACGGATAGGGTTAAAGGATTTGACCTTTGAGAACTCTACCAAACTCCTCCGACAATTTTGGGTCTAAACACTTAAACTTTTAGATATAGGTTCCTTGGACATGGAGCTGACTTAATAACTTGGTTGGAGCCCAAAACAATAAATTATAAGCGGTCATAATAGGGGTCAAAGTTAAAAAATGGACTTTTTTTTGTTTTGTTTTGCTCAGCATACACCTCTAACCACCGGGCACCCATGCTAGTATATATATATCTGAAGAAATTATATATATATATATATATATATATATATATATATATATATATGCTTCCATGGGTAGTATATATATATATATATATATCTATATATATATCTGGAAAAAATTATATCTATATGTACATATATATATATATATATATATATAGGAAGAGAGAATTATATATATATAATAAACATATATATAGAAATATATATATATATATATATAATAAACAATATATATATATATATATATTTTACTATAATAATTAAATGCCTACAGACACTAGTGTTTCATCCTTTCGGGAATCTTCAGTGCTGGGTGTCACGATTAACACCAGTCGAACGATTCGAACCCGCAAAACGAGACATCACAGGCTCGATTAGCGAAGACCGTATCAATTCGACTACCATTAACCGCGTGACATAACGTTCAATCTAAACATTTTAATTTTAAATGTTCGTTATAAATCTAAATATATATATATATAAATATATAAACATATATATGTATATATGGATATATATATATATATGTACATAGAAATATGTATATATAGACGGAGAAATATATGTATGTATATATATATATATATATATATAGTTATAAGAAGCTTGTAGTAAAAAAAATGTAAAAATAAAAATAAAGAATACAGTTTAAATCTCTGAAAAAAAACAAGAACAAATTTAACCTATCGAAGATTTATCACCTACATAATTCGACTTCTAAAAGGTTCATAATTACAAGAATATATAAGAAGGAAAAAAAAAAGCCTTCCATAAAATGGTAGTATATATATATATATATATATATATATATATAATAGCTTGACAAATTCTTACGAGGATGAAACGCAAAAACTCTATGCAGCTTAATTGCAATATATATTTTCCAAGATTATTATCTAGATTTACTTACGAATAAGCATTGTCGAAGTAAATACTGCAGATATTTACTTTCATGTAGATAAATAAAATGATAATTTGTAATTTGGCTTTCAAATGTATTTCATGCGTATTTTCATTTTTTATTTTAAGATTCAATCAACGCCTCTACCACGGAACATAACCCTGACTTTCATATCACGTTCACCAAACGCGTACTACCGGCATTTCAAAATAACCCTAGCAGGAAACAACACGCGGGCTCTTTAATAACTGTATTTTTCTTCAATTAAACATCTGTGCGAAGAAAAAAAAAAGAAAGAAAAATGTATAAACATCTGAAGATGGTGTACAGCGCCGAAATATTAATTTTACAGAAGTAAATATTTGTTTATTTTTACACTAATGCGTTGTAATTTGGCTTTCAGACGTATTTTATACGTATTTTGTTTTAATAATAATAATAATAATAATAATAATAATAATAATAATAATAATAACTAGCGGGACCTGTGGAAATTCCACAGCGGCATTTTTCATATCTAATATATTGCTGCTGGGCATGGTGTGGGCGTTCAGCATGAATAAAGACACCATAATATTATTCTAGCCCTTTTGTGAAAACTGTAAAAATATTTATCCAAGCCAATCTATATATTAATACAGTAGCGTGTATAAAAAAAAAAAAACGATAGAACAATATCTCCCTCTCTTTCAAATAATAAAACATGTAAAATAAATAAACAATGAAAAAAACAAAAAAGAAAACAGAACAAATTACTGCTGTAGATATTATTACAAAATATAGAAGTGCAGTGATGCATACATTTTTGTCCAATATATTTTAAATTAGGAAACTTCTATTGTCCGCTGGCCGATAGATTTGTTTTATCGTTTTTTTACTAACGTACTAACGTTAATTAAGTTTTTTTATTAACATCTTTCGTGAATGTGTATGCCGGAATTAAATCTCAAACAATGGAATTTGCCGAAAAGCGTGACACACAAAAGAACACGCACGCTATCGTATTAATATAGAGATACTTACATGATGATTGCAACGTCTTGTCAGACGAGTGCCACTCCCTAAGACATTTAAAATCCATGAGCCCAAATACCTGAGGGAGTATCTATACAAAGATGATGTTACAGAGTCTTAGCTTTGTACGACAGCTAAGTCTCTCTCTCGGTTCAAAATGTTGAGATCCAGCAACAAGCAAGAGCAAGATAGCCAGCAACAAATTAAACTGCAGACCAGCTTAATGCGGGTACTGGTCTTCCGCTTTATGTTTTTTTTAAATCAGAGATTTGCTTCTCCTAGAAAGGTTGCCTTCACCACGGCTTACGGGAGCCCTCTCCACCCCAATACACACACACACACACACACACACACACACAAATATACACGGTGCTAGTTGGCCGTTGACCCAGAAAAAGAGTTCATTCGCCCTTTGGAAGGTCTTGTTTTTAATCCTTCAGGGAGACTAGCCGCCCTCCTCACCAAACAAGTCTGGTGACCCGACCATGAGGCAGGTAGTACTGGGTTACATGGTACCAGTAGCATATGACATGACCTGACATTTACTTACGATACTTACATACATACATACATACATACATGAGGGGGCCTTCCAAAAGTAATTCCAGTCAGGTGTTTAGATGTCGCTCAAAGATTATATGGTCATAGAAGAAAATTATAATGGTTCGTTGATCTGGTTCAACGTTCCGAATGGTCACCCACTTAGTACTGACCAGGTTCAACGTTGCTTAACTTCGGTGATCCAGAGGGAACCGGTGTGTCAACGTGATTATGCCGTACTACACCGTGGTTTCCTTTTAGTGTTTTCATTTGGACATGGAATTTTATGAATGCTTAGAATGGAAGTTTACAGCAATAAGAAAAATATTTGTGAATATTTTTTAGAGTTCTTGTAAGAAGAAGGAGGGGCTTCATTAGTTGATATATCTAAGAAGTTTAAATCGGTTAATTAAGATCCTTGCTTTACAGGGGTCAGGAAATTGTAATTAAAATTTGCTGTTCAATTAAATAAATTATAATTTATTGAAAGTTGTTTATAAGAGTTAATGTTCATTTGTTTATTATTTTAGTGAGGAAGTTTAGAATAGTTCATTGAATAGGTCTGGTTTTGATTGAGCGGACGAGAACGGAGGATTAAAAAAAATATTGTATGTGCGTGTATGTGTGTGTGTCGCGTTTTTGAATGTAAGTATGTGTGAGTTGACATGCCAGCAGACATGAAGTCCAACGGGGGGGGGGGCCCTGGGGACGCCGGTTCTTGGATATCTACTGAACTGATTTATTGAAACAAAAATTCTGGCTTTTTACTTTTCAAATTGTCTCCCAGAAAGACCATTTTGAATAAATTCAGAAAGTCTCCTGATTAATCCAAAATATAATAATTTGTTTTTAATCGGGGTAGTGTATGTACGCACAGACGATATGAACACAAACGAGTTTACACATTTTGATTTTGGACGCCGATATGTAAATATCGGCTGATACAAAACAATTGCCGACCCAAGGAGCGGTATTTTGGTCACCCCGAATTATCGCTCATGAAACATAAAAACTAAGAACATATAAATGAGAGAGGTTTTAACAGCAGAGAAAAAATAGTTTGTACTTAGTATAATATTTTTGACCTTCTAGATTAATTTACAGGTAAGAATACAATTTACAATTGGGTTAAATTGGGTTAAATGTTCTAAACGAATGCTGGCCTGGGTTTGTTTGGAGGGGTCGATCTATAGTTATTTGAAAGATAGGGGAAGATAATTATAGCTTTTTTTTTGAGGAGGACTTATAATTATTTTTTGACGGGATAAGGCTTACCTTCTTATATATATATTCTGTCAGCACTCCAGTCTTTTTTATGCATTTTACTTACATAGAGGTTTACTTATTAATGGCGAGACATCGTAGAAACCCATATATATAGATATATATATATATAGATATAGATATAGATATAGATATAGATATCTCTCTCTCTCTCTCTCTCTCTCTATATATATATATATATATATATATATATATATATATATATATAAAAGCGAAAATGTGTGTATATATGTATGTATGTTTGTATGTGTGTTTGTGTGTCCGCTAAAAACTTTCGACAGACACGACGAAAGCTCACAAACTCGGTATCATATTGAAGCCCCATCCTTCGCTCAAAAAATATCGAAAAATTGGCCCAAAACATTCATTTTTCACCCCGAAATCGACAATTTTCGACAGGGGCGGGGTTAACAAAAACGATCCTCTCGTGACGACAACCGGTTCTACGCATGCGTCAGATGACGTCATGACCTGATTTACTTTAAATAGTTAAAAAACTGACTAAATTTCATGTACGTCGCGTTAGCTCAGTTGATTAGCGCGTTGGTTCATTATCTAAACGTTTTGGGTTTGAATCGTGGTGTGAGATGTCTTTTTTTTTCGATTTTTAAAATTTAAATATTAAACCAGTGTAATTTAAGCCATTTTCACGTAACGTTCGTTTTTCTGTTTTTTTTTTACTTCGCTTATCCACCACCGACCACACACTCAAAAATACACACGTACCCACCGATTTTTAAAAATTTAATATCGAAACAGGCTTATTTAAGCCATTTTTCACATGTTCGTTTTTCTGTTTTTTTTGTTTTTTCGATTTTTACATTTAACATCGTTCGTTTGTCTTACGTTAGTTTTTTTTGTGTTTTTTCGATGTTTTGATTACCGCCCACACGCTTAAGTTTTAGCGTTGTTTTCTTTTTTTACTTCGCTTATAACAAACAAACCTGGTCATTGACATAATTTGCTGTCGTCATCGTCGTCGTCGTAACGCTCGACGACTTCCGTGTGCGCACCTGTCAATTTGGTTCTTACTTAAATAAATTCAAACATCATTAAGTAACTCATTCTGGCTGGCCGATTTTATTTTTAAACTTCGCCTCAGGCCTTCGGGTTCGATCCTTTTCGGTTTCTTTTTTATTTAACATCACACACACCTCCAAACACCAACGCCGGGTACCCCCGCTAGTATAATATAAAGCTGAATGTGTGTGTTTGTGGTCACGAATAGGCTCCTATATGGTTGACTATTTTAAAAAATTGATTGCATATAATGATAGAAGATGTATCGAGACACAGGAATGGGTATGTTTGATCTGGCAGAATAGTGGTTCCTAAAAATTGTGGGGTCTGCGTTCGCGCCTGGTCCACAGAGTATAGAAATAAAACATTGAAAAATTAAAAAAAAAAACGTTTACAAGTGTTTTTGATATAGATGTACATAATAATACTTTGATAAGTACGTGTTAACTTAAATAGGGATGATATAATAAAATTGTGGGGTCTGCGTTCGCGCCTGACCTCCATAGAATGGAAATAGGCACACACTTTAATAAAGACTTTTCATATCTATCTGCGTAAGTATACTTTGATAATTATGTTTCAGTTTTAAGAAATATGGTATAATAAAATTATGGGGTGTTCGTTCGCGCCTGACCTCCATAGAATGGAAATATGTCACAAAGTTTAACAAGGTTTTTTTAATATAAATCCACAGAATATTGTGATAAGTGTTTCACTGTGAACAGGTATGGTATAATAAATTATGGGGTTTATTTATTTTATTTTTACTTTACTATATTTTGCTTTGATTTTGATACCTCCAAATTCGAAGCTATCTCTTTACAACCGTTCCTTTTCATAACCTATCATACTTTCATAAATCAGAGTCTATTTTCTGTAGGCTGTTTTTGAACCCAGTCAACGACAGATACTTTTGCTAGTATATATATATATATATATATATATATATATATATATATATATATATATATATATATATACATATATATATATATACATATATATATATATATATATATATATGTATATATATATATATATATACTAGCATGGGCGTTGCCCGAGTGTTTGGATGTGTATGTTGAGAAAAGAAAAGTGGTAGTAGGAAGACAGGCTCGAACCCGTACCGCAATGGAGGAAAAGAACGGGGTAAAACCTTACGTTTATGCTGTTACGACCACCGCCAAAACGGAAGCGACATTTTTTAAAATTAAGGCTAAACAATCTAAAGGAGAGGATAACTTTAAAAAACATCGGCGAAAAAAATGATTCCACCCTGTAGAAAAGTGCCTAGTTGAAGGGGAAGATATTAATGTTTTTAGCCAATTTTCGGATATTTGTTGTATGAAAGGTCGAACTTTAAAACGATACTGGTCTTGGTAAAATCCGTCGCCTCTATTGAAAGTTTAAGGCAGACATGCAAACAGACATACATACATACATTTATATATTAGTAACTAACAATTTTCGACCAAAACTGATGAAAAAGCTTGCCCTATCTCTGAATATCCTTTATGTAAAATTTCAAATATTTAGACCAGACTGCAGAGGTCAACTTTTTTTTAAACTTTGACCCCTATTATGACCCCTTAACATTTATTGTTTTGGGCTCAATTAAAGTTATTAAGTTAGATCCATGTCCAAGAAACCTATATCTAAAATTTCAAGTGCGCAGACCCAAAATTGTCGGAGGAGTTTGGTAGAGTTCTCAAAGGTCAAATCGTTGAACTTTGACCCCTTAATCGCCAAATTTCTGGCCAAAAACCGATCACATCGAATGTGTCTGTGTGTCTGTGTACATTTTCCTTCGCAATAACCCTGTTAATTTTCAGTTTACAAACTCGAAATTTGATATACAGGGCACTGAGATTTGGGAAAATCGATGTGATCTGTTTTCGGCCAGAAATTTGGCTGTTAAGAGGTCAAAGTTCAACGATTTGACCTTTGAGAACTCTACCAAACTCCTACGACAATTTGGGGTCTAAACACTTGAAATTTTAGATATAGGTTCCATGGACATGTATCGTACTTAATAACTTGATTTAGGCCAAAACAATAAATTTTAAGTGGTCATATAGGGGTTAAAGTTTAAAAAATTAAAAAATTGACCATTTTTTTTTGCCTCAGCATACACCTCCAAACACCCGGCAACGCCGGGTACACATGCTAGTATATCTATAAAAGTGAACGTATCTGTGTGTGTCTGTGTGTGTGTGTGTCTGTGTGTGTGTGTCTGTGTGTGTACATTTCCCTACGCGATAACTCTGTCAATTTCAGACTCGAAATTTGATATACAGGGTACTGAGATTTGGGAAAATCTTTGTAATCGTTATCGGCCAGAACTTTGGCTGTTAAGGGGTCAAAGTTCAACGATTTTACCTTTGAGAACTCTACCAAACTTCTCCGCCAATTTTGAGTATAAACAATTGAAATTTTAGATATAGGTTCCTTGGACATGGATTTAACTTAATTTATCGTTAAACCCAAATATCAGCCGACGTGATATTGTAAACAAACACAGATATAATTTTATGAACGACATTATTAATATATATATATATATATATATATATATATATATATATATATATATGTATTCGAATTAGTCCACCGGGTAAATTATTCATCGAAATGTATATTATTCAATAGAGGATTGTTTCTATAACACTACATAAGCAACCTGCATAAATTAAAATATCACGTTTAAGCATATTGTATAACCGGCCAAGCCGGGCGTTCAACTAGTAATATATATATATATATATATATATATATATATATATATATATATATATATATATATAAAGCAAAATGTTATAAAAATGAAGCGAAATGTTATAAATTAAAACAGATGGTTTGTATTATTTGAGTTTGTCGAAATGCTGTTTGCATCTTGGGTGTTGTTCGCACAAAGTTTCGATCGATGTAATTTCCGACCTTTTTCAGTTGTATCTTGTCAAACTAGCCAATCTGCATGAGAATTCGTCCAGACACTTTTGTTTCCCCCGCGGTGATAGCATGTTCTCATGCCATGGCTGGGTAGTTGTCTCCAGTAATTCGCAACCGCATTTTCAATGTCACCCCACTGAGGATTTAACCTTCAACGTCCAGAAAGGCGTAACTTACGACTGAATTTTACGAAGTACTTTATTCACTACGCGTACGGATCCTTGCAGATCTTTTAAGAAGATCGGAGTTTAATTCGAGCGAAACGTTGTGAAAATAACATTCAAGATGAGAACACTAGTCCAAAGAATCCAAACAATATGAATAATCAATCCTTATCTCGAAAAATTAGAAAAAACAAATCACCATCGGTAAACGGAAGTTAGTCTATTTACTTCTATTTTTTTAACGACGAATATTTATCAACTATAAAACAAGCGTCTATTGTGATGAGAACATGCCAACATTGTATCACATACAGAATTTAAAATGACTAAATGGATGCAGATTAGATTTAAGATTAACGAATTCTTTTTCAAGTTTAGTGAGTTCGTCGTAAAATAAATGAATGGATCTCTGTTTCTTGCCATGGAATAGATTGCTGCTCCTGTACGAATTGCCTTCCATAAGTTTCCAGACTTTTTTTTTTATAGGCATTTAAAATTGTCGTAGACTTTTGAAATTTCAGTATATATATAGAAATTAATGCAACAATAAAATCTTCGGATTCATGCAACGTGATGTTGTCACTCTACCAAATTCATTCTGACAACAGCTACCATTTTCAATTTAGGCGACTGCATCATTACATCATGTCAATGAAGAATGTTTTTAATAAAGTTAACGTTATTAAATAAGACGGAGGATCATCTTTGTTGGTCCCCCGACAAAAGGACGGTGAACCTGTAAATTCATCCTTGTCCGTTCGTCCGTTCGTCTGTCCGCACTTTTCCCAATAACTACGCCTTGGAATGATATGTTAAGGCCTTGGGGACTCTTGAGACTAAATAGGGGCGGGGCAATGGACTTAGTCATTTCTTTTTTTTTTGCAAGGTGCAGAACTCAAATTTACATATGTAAGGGCTAAAACTGCACCATTTGTTCATTGTCACCACGATTTGACGTCCCCTGGGGACTTTTGGGGCTAAATGGGGTTGTGCAAATGCTGAACTTAGTCATTTTTTATACCTCGTCCACTGTGCACTCACATGGGACCATGCATGCTTCACTTGTTTTATATTTTTATTATTTTTCCATTTTCCGAAATGCCATTTGGTGTTCCGGGCAATTTGGTGTATATTTGTTCCTTGGCTTTCATATTCTCTACATTCGTAAGTACATTTCATTCGATTAATTATATCTAATTCCGTTGCTTTTTAATTTTAACGTTTATCTTTATTAGTTATGCGAAAGGTCTTTTTATGGTTAATATTCTACCGTTTGCACAAGAGTAGATTAAAGAATGATACAATTATCCATATGTTTTTCTATTTTTCTTATTGTCTTACTGTTTAATAAATTAATTCTTATTAAATGCTATATCATATATTTAGTCATCTTCATAAAAGTGCTTGCGCTAAATGCTTGTTGATAAATATATATATATTGTGTGTGTTGTGTAAATGTATATATATATGTATATATATATATGTATATATATATGTATACACACACACACACGCACACACACACACACACATATATATATATATATATATATATATATATATATATATATATATATATATAACAAAGAGAGGTAGTTTGCTTGAAGCATCGTCAATACACCAGCCAGTTCCCTGTATTGTTATAGCTTTCCAACACTCCTCCGTCTCTCTCTCTCTCTCTCTCTCTCTCTCTCTCTCTCTCTCTCTCTATATATATATATATATATATATATATATATATATATATATATATATATATAAGAGTGAACGTGTGTGTGTGTGTGCGCGTGCGTGTGTTTGTGTACATTTTCCTTCGCAATAACTCTGTTAATTTTCAGTCTACAGACTCGAAATTTGATATACCGGGTACTGAGATTTGGAAAAATCTATGTGATCGGTTTTCAGCCAGAAATTTCGCTGTTAAGGGGTCAAAGTTCAACGATTTGATCTTTGAGAACTCTACCAAACTCCTCCGCCAATTTTCGGTATAAACAATTGAATTTTTAGATATAGGTTACTTGGACATGGATCTAACTTAATAACTTTATTTGAACCCAAAACAATAAATTTTAAGGGTCAAAGTTAAAAAAAATCATCGTTTTTTTTGTTGCTCAGCATACACCTCCAAACACCCGGGCAACGCCGGGCACCCATGCTAGTATATATATATATATATATATATATATATATATATATATATATATATATATACGTACTGGATATATGCCGTGCACTTATTAAATCCCCACTATACTGCCTTGTTTAAAATTAACATACCTACGCATGTGCTGTAAAAACAATAACCCAAACTTCTATTTCATGCGATAAGAAAAATGAAAGTACATTTAGAAAGATATGTTTGTGCTAGCGTTCAGAAAAGTACAAATATATTTATGTGTGTGTGTGTGTGTGTGTGTGTTTGAATAGCTGCGTTTGTGTGTATGTATAACGCATTTCTGTCTATATGTATAATCTTAGAAAAAGCGAATTTCGAATGGAAAAGAATTACCGAACGCCGAAGAAAGAAGATTAAAAAAAAAGACGATTTTTACAACATGTATAAACAACCAGAAGTAAGAATTAAAATAATTTCAAACTAATTAAACTTTTCCGCAAAGAGTATTTTAGCTGCTCGTCGCCAGGGGGCGTGCATGCAACAGCTGCGTTCTTTTACCGGCCAGCTGACGGTCAGAATTCAGACAGGGAAAGGGCATGCAACTTTGTTTTTCTTTTTGATCACCCACTTAGAATATCTATCTATCTATCTATCTATCTATCTATCTATCTATCTATCTATCTATCTAGTTTTTTTCCTTTCTTGTTTTTTCATCATTCTTTTACTCCATCCCATAAGAAGTATGGCCGGCATATGCTCGCTTCATCAGGGAATATATAAACATAAAATGAAATTGAAGAGGAAATAAACAATTGCGTCTATACAATTTGAACGTTTAGGGGGGAAAATATGTGATTCAAAAGCAAGACAGAAAAATCAAAATGCAATTTATAAGTTTAGCGTGAAAGACAAAAGAAAATGGTATTTCAAACTTAAGCATAGCACACCAACAGAAATGCTATTTACAACTTAAGCATGGCAGACTAACGGGAATACTATTGTAAACTTAAGCATGACAAACATACTGGAATGCTATTTGAAACTTAAGCATGACAGACCAACTAGAATGCTATTTGAAACTTAAGCATGGCAGACTAACAGGGACGCTATTTTAAACTTAAGCATGCTAGAACAACGGGAATGCTATTGTAAACTTAAGCATGACAGACCAACTTGAATGCTATTGTAAACTTAAGCATGCCAAACGAACTGGAATGATATGTGAAACTTAAGCATGGCAGACTAACGGGAATGCTATTGTAAACTTAAGCATGGCAGACCACCTGGAATGCTATTTCAAACTTAAGCATGGCAGGCATACTGGAATGCTATTTGAAACTTAAGCATGACAGACCAACGTGAATGCTATGTGAAACTTAAGCATGGCAGACTAACAGGAATGCTATTTGAAACTTAAGCATGCTAGAACAATGGGGATGCTATTTTAAACTTAAGCATGCTAGAACAACGTGAATGCTACTGTAAACTTAAGCATGACAGACCAACTGGAATGCTATTTGAAACTTAAGCATGATAGACAAACTAGAATGCTATTTGAAACTTAAGCATCGCAGACTAACGGGAATGCTAACTTAAACTTAAGCATGGCAAACCAACAGGAATGCTGTTTACAATATAAGCATGACAGATAAACGGGAATTCTATTTCAAACTTAAGCATGACAGACGAACGGGAATGGCATTTACAACTTAAGTATGGCAGACCAACAGGAATGCTATTTCAAACTTAAGCATGGCAGACCAACGGGAATGCTATTTAAAACTTAAACGTGACAGACTAACCCACACGATATTTCAACTTTAAGTATAACAACCCAAGGAAAATGCACTTTTCAACTTAAGCATGACATACCAAGGACCAGATTAGATAGAAAAATATTAGAAAAAGAAGAATGTTTGACGAATGGTTTACTAAAACGTTGATCAAAGTGCGTCTGAATGTGTTTCTTATCATGTCTTAAGTTGACTCTAATTTAAATTAAACACAGGTAAATTCAAACATTCGGACAGCTCAACTAAAAATGTGCTAAATTATATAAGTTCTAGGCCATCTTGGACACTGACGGTTACATTTTCAGTATAGGTGATACCAAGCGCATAATTTTAAATTTCTATCCGATTATGGCTGAGAGGACGAGGACCATCTATTATCGTGGATTAAATAATTGCAGAATGTCATACAGTTTTCCAAGTACGACAAGGCGCACATGAAGAATGTTAGGTGTTGGACAGCATAACGAGTATATAAAGCTTTTTCCATGTATGTACTAGCCATCTCAAGAATATATATATATATATATATATATATATATATATATATATATATATATATATATATATATATGAGAGAGAAAGAAAAGTAAAACTGTAAATTGAACTTTACAATCAAAATTTATTGTTCGACTGAATACTCCAAAAAACAATTAACAAAATCCTTATTCCGCGGAGTTTCAAAGAATGCCATTCTTGTTATTTCTCTCATCAGAGGACATAAATAAATCAGCAAATTATATTTGTAGCAATGCTAGAATTTGCTAGTTAAGTCATTAAGTGAAACCGAAATTTATTGTAGTTATAAATTGCCAAATAAAAAAGTGAAAAGTGTTGGATATGTAAAAAACTATATATAGAAAAAAACAAAACACGCATAATATTTCAGCTTACATGAAACTCCTCTCAAGTTGATCCAAAATGCAAAATAGTTCTTTAGAGAGAACTTATTCCAAAATAAGTCCAGCGTTACGATGCATATAATCCGATTGGAAAGTTTTCAAACAGCTGAAATAATGAAAATTGTTTTTTTTTCGGAAAGTGCAGTAGCCCAAAGAGAAGTCTGTCCCTAGTACAAATGGGACCTAATAGTAAAAAGAGAGAAATAAAATATGAGAACCTTAATCATCGGCTTAATTAGAAAAAAGTAATTTCAAGCGGGAGGGGGCGGGGGAAGGAATCAGTCCGTGAAAGCTCGTATTACTCTGACCGAAAATTGTCTCTTATAATAAGCTCTACTCTCTATTGCGTATTGAGCGTTTTTAAATCGGTTGGGATTAAATATTCTATGCATATAAATGCTGTTAGTTATATTAGTTTGAAGATTACAATTAGTTTGAAGTTTACCATTATATATATATATATATATATATATATATATGAAACTCAAGGGTGCATACTTCGTGATATAAGCGTTCTTTGAATTTTAAAATGAAATACGCATGATGAACGTATAGATGAGCCAACATCGAAAATCCATGGATTAAGAAAATTAATATAAATATTGTATTCTTTGTCCAAACCATTAATTTTTGTTTTGAAAAAGTATATTTTTTGAGTGAAATTTAAATACATAAAACTATATATATATATGTGTGTGTGTGTGTGTGTGTGTGTGTTTGTGTTTGTGTGTGTATGTATGTATGTAGTAATCTATGTGTGTATGTGTGCATATATGTATGTATGTATGTATGTATGTAGTAATCTATATATGGTTTGGCGAATGAACTCTTTTTCTGGGTCAACGGCCAACTAGCACCGTGTATATTTGTGTGTGTGTATATGTGTATTGGGGTAGAGAGGGCTCCCATAAGCCGTGGTGAAGGCAACCTTTCTAGGAGAAGCAAATCTCTGATTTAAAAAACCATAAAGCGGAAAACCAGTACCCGCATTAAGCTGGTCTGCAGTTTAATTTGTTGCTGGCTATCTTGCTCTTGCTTGTTGCTGGATCTCAACATTTTGAACCGAGAGAGAGAGACTTAGCTGTCGTACAAAGCTAAGACACTGTAACATCATCTTTGTATAGATACTTCCTCAGGCATTTGGGCTCATGGACTTTAAGTGTCTGAGGTAGTGGCACTCGTCTGACAAGACGTTGCAATCATCATCATCATATATGGTTTGTATTCACAGGTTAGAATCTGGAAAATGTTTAGTTAGTTTATATAATAGTGCTCAATAATTTATAGAGCTGTTTATAGATGATAAAAGTTTGATTTCTACAAAGATATGGTAAGCTGAATAGGCTCGATTCTCTCAGACTGAAAAGTAATTGTCAGCTTTCTACGTTTTCATATTAAAGAATGAAATTTCAATCCGTAAGAGTAACACGACTAAATTCAAATGATCACTTTTGAACATACAAACTCCACACAGAAATTGATTGAAATTGTTTACTTGAAATTTTGTAGCTTTTTTGTCCCTCGCTCAGAAGTGTGTCAAAGTTCTCTCTGATTCTCTCTTCTCTGATCTTGAGCACGTGGTAGAATGGGGAAAAAGTTGGTTGGTTACTTTTAATGCATCTAAAACCAAGCTTTTATCTTTACATCAACAACGCTCTGATCCCTGTCTGGCATCAATTGAAATGGATGGCTCTCGTCTTGGGGAGGCTTCATGTTTTGACAAGCTCCTGGGCTTGATCTTTACCCCTTATCTGAAATGGAACATGTACATCAAATATGTTGCCAAGGTCGCTGGAAAAATGGTGGGGTCATTCTATTGCTCCAGTAGATATCTCATTGCTGATGCAATTCTCTACCTGTATAAGAACCAAGTATGTCCAAGGATGGAGTATTGCTGCCACATCTGGGCAGTAGCTGCTAGAAAGGACTTATCCTGCCTTGACAGAGTTTAAAATAGACTCTGTAGCCTTGTGGTGGATGCCCTTTTCTCTATCCTGCACACTCTTTCCCACAGAAAAGACGTTGCGAGCCTGTCTCTGTTTTATTGCTATTTTCACAACAAGTGATCGCCTGAGCTCCAATCTATGATTCCCCCTCGCCAAACTTTCACGACCCCCCCCAAAAAAAACACTCGTCTAGTTGAAACCACTATCAATAATTTCCCCCACTCTTTATCTGTGCCTTAATCTAAACGTAGATTCCATGAACAAAGCTTCTTTCTTAGAATTGCACGCCTGTGGAACTCTCTTCAGTTTCCCTGTTTTCCCGCTGACTGCAATATGATCGATTTCAAGTCCAACGCAAACAAATTCTTGATGAACCATCCCCTTAAGTAATCCAATATACCAAATTTCCACTATTAACAATTACTACGATATTGCCCCATTGATTACTGTACACTCATTGGCCCTTGTCCTCGAGTGGCCCCAAGGCCTTGATAATTGGTGACGCCTTTGTAAAAAAATAGACAAATGTAAAAACGGGAAAAAAACAACCTAATCATCTTCATTATATATTTTTGTGATAGTAATAATCACTTTAAGTTTGAATTGTTCATGTTTTATTTTATATTTCGTTTTTATTTTGAATTCTCATTCTATCTTATATTATTTCTATATAATTTTAATTTTGATTATTATACTACTACTACTACTACTACTACTACTACTACTACTACTACTACTAAGGTTTTCACTTATGCTGTCATCAAAGATCTCTTCTTAAGTGGAGTCTGGCTGTCAACCAGGTCACCCCAGATTTCTTTCGATACGTTTGGTATATTAATTCGCGTTATCGCAACATACATTTTCCATTGATTTCTCTGGCAACGGCCATTGGCCTTTACTAGAATTTTGGTAGCAAGTGTCCCAGTCCTGCTCACACTTATCAAATAGATATTTTGGTTAGTGTTTTCTTTCCTAGGTCTTTTCATCCTCTTTGACCGCTCACTGTGATTTGGTGTGGGGCCAGTTGATGCTGACACTTTGTTTTTTTTTTAGGGGGGGGGTTACAATAATACAGTTTCAGTTTTCTTCATTCTATGTGGTGTTAATATTTTTTTGCTTTACCGTTTTATTTCTGTTCAAGTTTTTATATGTTCGCTAAGCGTTTGCAGCCTACGTATATTACTTTCTGAATTCAAGAATTTCCCCTTAATATTTCATCATTGTTATCTGTTGTATCTTCTAAGCCATCTCTCTGATTCCAATTTCTCCCATTCTTTTTTCAAAGTTTTTCGGGTTTTTTTTCTAGTGTTCCTACTATTATTGGTTTTACTTTGACTTTCTTCATCTTTATTATCCCTTTCAGCTGTATGGCTAGTTCCGTGCATTTTCCTCACTTCTTCTTCTTCTTCTTCTTCTTCTTCTTCTTCTTCTTCTTCTTCTTCTTCTTCTTCTTCTTCTTCTTCTTCTTCACCATGTTATTCATTTATTTAAATGTCACGCTTACATCCTAGTCGTTTAATTGTCATGGACTACCATTTCTTGGAATAAATAATTCAACCAAAATATTTCATAAGTTTTGGTTTCGGTTTCGATTATTGCTGAACGAATTCAAGTTATATATATATATACATATATATATATATATGTATGTATATATGTATATATATATATATATATATATATATAAATGTATATATATATGTACATATATATATATATATATATATATATATATATATATATATGTACATTTTTTCATACATTTTTGTTTCGGTTTCGATTCAAGCTGATGCACTCCAGTCATATAAATATATATTTTTTATTTTTAAAATCGCAACTTTATGATATATAAAAATCGATAGAACATTAACTCTATAATAATATGTACGAAATCTGCAAGAATTAAAATACCATATTTAAGCCTATTTTACGACTAGGCTACACCAGACGTCTCTGCTAGCTTAGTTAAATATTTTTGCAGTTTTAACAAAAGAACTACAATACTATCAGAAAGTCTCCATTTACGCTGGACATAGGTATCATATAGAATGACAAATAATATTAAGTCATAAAAATATTTTTCTACGACCCTCCCCCTACAAAATACCTCGTTGAAACAGTAACAGTTTTTACGAATAAAAATAAACAAAACAATATCCCCCCAATATTAAAAAAGCTAAAATAAAAATAACTGTAAAAAACAGCTAAAAATATTTAAAAAAAATGAATAATAACCGACACAGTACACCAAAAGAACTAGGTAGTAAGTTGTGAAAAATATATGACAATTAAGTTACACAGAATTTCTCGTGTTTCATCTTCATGAGGATTCGTCAGTCTGTAGCAATATATACATGGTATATATACATATGTATATATATATGTGTGTGTGTTTATGTGTGTGCATGTGTGTGTGTGTGTGTGTGTTTGTGTGGCGTTTGTGGATGTATGTGTTAATGCGTGCGTGTGTGTTTACCAAATGATTATTATTACCTGTGGATATGTTGAATTACGTGGCAAAGAAGTTGATGATTTTGTATTCTTTGTTTTTTTCCCCTTCGTCTTTTATTTTGTCTTTCACCAGCGAACACGTCTAAAAGAATTTAAATGGAATAATGAAAAAAAAAACACACACATACAACATAAAAACGAAAAACAAAACAAATAAAAACAAAAAACAAATAAAGGATGAGAAAATAAAATGGTAAAAATCAATAGACACAAATTAAAAAGAATGAAAGTAAAAAAGAAAAAAAAAGATGAACAAAATTGATTAAAAGAAAAGTGAAAACATAATTTAAAAATTTCCCAATTTTCGAAATAAAGTTTAAAAAAATTGTACGAGTTGGAAACTTTCAATTAATTAAATAGCATTTATTTGACAAAAACTAAATGAATAGAAATGAATAAAATAACAAATTAATGTACGCAATTTTCAGACATTACTAATCAATGATGGCGACGAATGTAAAAGTGGAAAAAAGTGCGACTTTTCTTTGCTGTGGAATGAAGAAATTTGTAGAGTTGATTTTGTAAACGAAGGGAGATAACTCCGTCCACAAACGAACATTTTTCAATATGGCGTCCCGAGTGAGTTCTGTTATATGAACGTTTTCATAAGTGAGAACAACAGAAATAGAGAAAATAAGTAACTTTTTCTATCTATTATAAACAATCATAGAAAGTTTGTAGAAAATTAAATAATTTTATGCGACGTATACAATACAATATTCATTTAAAAACATTTATATTTTTGCATATATATATATACATATAATTATATTATATTATATAAATGCAACTTTGTCTCTGTCTGTGAGAGTTCGTTCCTTATAGACTTCGAAACGTGATAACAGGTTTCTTTAAAATTTGCAGCACTTTAGTGTATAAGTTTGGGAGTGATATTTGTTAAGTTTTGTCTCAGAATACCCCCGATAATTACCGATAATCGAAAACGGTATTTTCATTTACCTATATATTTATGTGTGTGTATATATATATATATATATATATATATATATATATATATATATATATATATATATATATATATATAGTGGGTAACAAAAGTATTTGGTACATTGTTTTTTTTTTATTTCTTAAAAAATTCAAGTTAATTTGAATGAAAGTTTCACTCAATTTTTGAACAAATATATGCCATCTAAAAATATATGTTATCTAAAAATATATGCTATCTAAAACTGTATGCTATCTAAAAATATATGCTATCTAAAAATAAAGCGGAAGTGAGGATATATTTCGTTGATAAATATTTATTAACGAAAAGTGAAATTACCCATGTGCAAACAAAATATTTAATACATTTACTACAGGGTGACCAAAAAAAAACGGGCCCCGACTCTAATTAGGCCCCGTTTCTTAGTGTTTTGTCTGAATGAAATGAAACTTTCGTCATAACTAGTTTATTATATTAAAAAAATCACATCAAAACACTAGGGTCTTTGGCCTTTTTTCTCCGTTCTACAGCATATGTTCTAGATGGCCTCCATTTAGCTTTTGTTTTTTTGGGGTCACCCTGTATTATCGAGTTGTATATCCTCTGTTCTGCCTTACAGCTTCCAAACGCTTTCCAAACGCTGCCTACTAGTTTGTTAAAAAACACTTGCTTGTAAGAAACTAGATTTCTTCGCAAACTTTCCTCAATTCCTTGATATTCTTGGGATCGCTTGCATGCACCCTTAACTTCAAAGTTTTCCTCAGACTTATGATAGCATTTAGGTTAGATGACTGACTAGGCCACTGTAAAACACTAATCCCATTATCCTTAAACCATCACCCCTGATTAAATTCTCTATCTGTATAAAAGCCAAGTACGTCCAAGGATGGAGTATTGCTGCCACATCTGGGCAGGAGCTGCTAAAAACAGCCTATCCTGCCTTGACAGAGTACAGAATAGGCTTCGTGGCCTAGTGGGCGATGCCCCTTTCTCTTCCATGTAACCTCTATCCCACAGGAGAGACGTTGCGAGCCTGCCTTTGTTTTATCGTTACTACCTAGGCAGGTGTTCGTCTGAGCTCTAATCTCTGGTCCCCTCTCGCCAATCTTTCATTATAAACACCCGTCTAGCTGAAAGCACTGTCAGTAATGTACCCCACTCCTTATCTGTGCCAAAATCAAAACGTTTTTTCCATGAACTTAGAAGTGCACGCCTGTGGAACTCTGTTTCGGTTTCCCACCTGGCTACAATCTGGATATCTTCAAGTCTAATGTAAACAAATTCCTGATGAACCGCCCCCTTAAGTAAGACACTTTATCAAATCTCCAATACTAATGTATTATGCACTTATCACCGATATCCCCGATAAATCGCCAATACTCACGTATTGTACACTTATCCTCGAGTAGCTTGCGGACCTTGATAAGTGGTGACTACCTTGTAAAAAAAATCATTGTCTTGCTGGAATATAAAGTAACAGCATAAGCATAATTCTGCGACAGACATGTTGACAAAATCTTAATATATTTTTCTGCATTCATTTTCCCTTCTATGATTTCCATTCTTCCAACTCTATTTGCAGAAAAGCAACCCCAAATCATCACACTCCCACCTCAGTGGGAATAATATCAGATGGTTTAAATCCTGTGCCCCTTTTTCCTCCATACACGGGTGCGCAGGTTCCTTCCGAAAAGTTCAATTTTTGTTTCATCCGACCAAATAACTTTGTTCTAGAAGTCATCCGATTCATCATTGTATTTATAAATAAATTTCAAACGGGTTTTCACATGTCTAGGACTCAACAATGGAGTCTTTCTAGAATACAGGCCTGTACGATTCAATGATTTCTTGGTTGTGTTCTTGCTTACTTCAATGTCTGTTTCTTGCGAATCCTTATAAAATTTTGAACGAGTTTGAAATGGTTCTTCCTTCACGTTACAAGAAATGTAACGAGCAGTAACATTATTTAATTTACGTGACAGACCACTTCAATTTTTAATATTACCACCCGTTGTCTTTCACATTCTCTCGAGAGCCCCAACTGTACTAACCACCAAATTTACTTCTGAAGCTATTTTCCTGTACCTCTTTCACTCTTAAGGCCTTGCTATGATTTTCTAGCGCATATCATTAGTCAATTCCTTTGTTTTAACAAGTTTAAAGCAATAATGAAAGATACAACCTGCGCAGTGTCTGAGAGCTGTTATCAACTAACCTGTATGGAGTCAGAACCCTAAAGTGCCTCCTGATTGGTTGCAATATTGTAGCAGGATCAAATAACTGCTTAAGAATGAAAATTCTGATTGGTTGAAATATTGTAGCATGATGAAATGACCGCTTGATAATGAAATTTGACAACGTGTTGAATACTTTTGCATATGGCTAATTTGATTTTTCGTTAATAAATATTTGTTAACTAAATATATATCCATTTCCGTTTTATTTTTAAATAAATAATACCTGTTCAAGGATTGAGTGCAAATTGAATTCAAATTAATTTGATTATTTTTTTTTTTAAATACGAAAAATAACAGATAACGAAAACAATGTACCAAATACTTTTGCTACTCACTATATATATATATATATATATATATATATATATATATATATATATATATATATATATATATATATATATTATTGATTGGACGATTCCAAAATTTTTCCTGATTCCAGTACAATTACCGAGTGTGTTCTAAATTTTCGATTCCGATACAAGTACCGATTCTGATTCCGATTCTTTTAAACTTTCTCAATATTCAATCAGAAATTTGTTGTTTAAATTTTTTTTTGTTTAATTACTGTAAAAGCTTGTGTAATATCCGTATTTATTTTTGTAAAATATAAAATGTACACTAGCTGATGGCTGAGGGGCATATATTACGTAAGCAAATCGCTTTTGGTATTTTTCTCAAATGTTTTCTTGTAATTGATTAAAAGTTGGGAGACACATTAAGATTTATATTTCTTTTTAAACAAAGCTGGTTTGCAAGGTTCGTTCTCAATGTTGTTTGGATTTTTTCGTAATGGAAAATAGTCGACGATTTGTATGCACAATAAGAATACGATATCATACAAAATCCGTCTTCCCAATTAAAATAATTTCCTAGAAACACATATGACCTTCACCTTCACCGAGGTGCACGACTTATATGATCTTCACCGAGGTGCGCGACTTGACACAAAAAAAAACAGCCTCTTAATCACTTGCTAACGCACGCGTCACTGTAACGTCCAATGACAAGAACAGCAACAACCTTCTCACTCGACCTGCCTTTTCAATCCCTCCTCTTGCGCATGCGCACGTAGATTCCTGACAACCTCGAGACTTCCGCTTATAAAAACCAAAGTTTTGTTGTCGCGCATGCCTATACAAGGCACAGACACGTGGGCGTTTGTTTTGTTGGTAAACCCATTCTTAACGTGGGCATTTCGAGGGGAAGGTGAACTATTCTGTGACTTCTTTCTGTCATAGAATGTTTATATTTCTTATCCTAATTATTAAATTCGATCGATTATTAGATTGTTTTGTTTTACTGTAAAAATAAAAATATATAGAACTACTACTACTACTACCACCTCTACTACTACTACTACTACTACTACTACTGATAATAATAATATTAATAGTAAATGCGCATATTAAGATCTTTATATGCCATTAGCCCCCCCCCCAATAATATTCTACCTGTTTAGATGATTTTGGTGAAATTTTTTAGGTAAGTACCTTGAAAACTTTGAACAACTTACCGCGATTTCTTTTCCTTTTTTTCGCCAATGTGCAATTATGACTTTTGTTATGAAAGAAATAAAGTTATCATCAGAATTCTGCAACCTATGATAATCCAAGAGAACATAAAATATGAAAAAAAAAAAAACTACATAAATAAATAAAACAAGAGTCAGTTTTGCATATAAATTCAACGAAAAATAGTCACCCTTTCGAACCAGACAGCGTTTTAAGAATGTATTCAGTCATGATATTTATGACATTTTAGTGGGGAGGGGGGGGGAAATTTGGTTAACTGCCGTAAAAGTTGAAATGGCCCGGAAATAGGGGATCATTTTACGTTTCATGTATATAAGCAACTACACTCACTCTAAATTCAATAACAATTATTTGTTTTCCTTTTCAGTGTGTTCGCACATAATCACCTAAAAAAGTAGAATTTCATTGAGGAGGTGATTTTAAATGTAGATATGTATGTTTACATATTTTATTTGCTCCTGGATATGAACTTTAACTATATCCGACGGTGAGGCCCCAACTTGCATGCTTTGGGGAGGGTGGAGCAACTCTTTAATTGCGATTGCTCCCGGGTCTACTCTGACCCAGAGTGATAGTACCTGTTAGGATCCCACCTATGGGTTAAGTAAAAACTGACTGGACCCCCCCCCCAAAAAAAAAACCAAAACAAAACAAAAACAAAACAAAAAAAACAAATATATTCTATTAAATATTTTTCTTCAAAATCACTGGATTTGGCATTAAATAACCTGAAAAGGGTTGATATGCCGTAAAAGAAAAATAACCAACCAACAACATATTTTATCTAAAGTTTTGATAAACTCATTATGAGATTTTTATCTATGTTTTTCAATAGTGGCAAAAAAAAAAAATACAATAAAACAGGGTTATTTCAAAGATTACTCCTGACCAAACGACGCCAGAAAAATTTGAAAAAAAATTGTCAGGACAGGGGCAGCTAAACCTTTTTAAGTTAACTGTGAGCTTTTATGGGTATCGTATTAATATTAATCACCTGAAACAACTCTTTTATGGTGAACTGTCCAAAGGAAAAAGACCCGCAGGAAGACAGCGGAAACGGTTCAAGAACAATCTGAAGTTCTTTCTCAAACAGTTCGTTTCATATATTCTTACTCATGAGAAAAACTAACCCAAGACAGATGTTCCTGACGGGTTGCAACTCACAAAGAGGCTACAATTGCTGAATCCACACGCAATGAAAAACACATGAGAAAACGTGACGGTAAAAAAGACAGAGCAATCGACATCTCTGATACAGAATTATCTCACCGGTGTCCAACATGCGGGAACGACTACAGAGTTCGAATCGATCTAACAAGCCATTTTTGAACCAACAGAACAATTAGTCATCTTCGCAAGTGACGGACGAACATCACGTCATCACAGATGCTAAAATAAGTGTAAGCATTTTAAAGAGTTTCCTAAGTCAATAAAAGTAAGTGAACTCTTGATTATTTACTTTGTTTGCCACAATTTACCCATAAAATAATCAAATTAGACCCAGAAATCCGTGTTCAGTGTCCTTTATTTTTATGCTATAAATAAATATTCTTCTGATAAATAAACAAATATATCTGTTTTAGGAAAAAAAAAAAGAATCGTTTTGAAATTGGAAATGAGACTCAAATTTTCTCAGTTTCGATACCCATAATTTTTCCGATTCTTGATTAATCGTCCCAACACTAATATATATAATGAGTGAAGAATATAAAAAGAAATAAATACATAAACAAAACTTGTGAATAGGAAAATGAAGTCGCCACCAAGAAGAAAAAAACAATCATAAAACCCCAAGAGAGCGAAGTAGCGACGATAAGAGTATAATATAACTTCAGATCAAAGCGAAAACATAGACCAATAAACAACCGGCAAGTCAAAAGTATACTAACAGCTTAACTATGCGGAATCGCACTCCCTCCTCTTCTAAAACCTCTACTCCCTTCCTTCAACACACCCCCTTCTAAAACCCATACTGCTCACATTCACAAAATATAGACCTCACTTTCTTCCAGAACGTATATCACACCCTAATATCTTATAAAAAAAAACTAATGTAATTTGGAGTCCCGTTTCAATATTGATTCTTTTTTGGTCTGATAAAGTGTTATCCTTGAATTGGGATTCCACTGAAACATGTATGCATATATGTAACCAATAATGTTTGTGTAATAAACAAACATATATATATATATAGTAATTTATAAAATATATATGGCGACTAAGCTACACTGAATATTCTGCGTTTCATCCACTGTAGGATTCGTCAGGCTTATGCGCATAAGCCTGACGAATCCTACAGTGGATGAAACGCAGAATATTCAGTGTAGCTTAGTCGCCATATATATTTTATAAATTACTAACTAGCTCTACCTACGTATTGAGCACTTTTGAAGTAAATACTTAAAGTTTACGCATAAATCTATACTTTCGTATATTAAATTTATGTCAGTAAATGAAGTAGTTATATATATATATATATATATATATATATATATATATATATATATATATATATATATATATATATATATACAGTGCCACGCAAAAGTATTGGATACATTACATTTTACTTCATAACTTTAATTAGGGTTCAAGATTTTACCTAAAATTTGGTCAGTATATTCCTATTACTATTCTAACTAATATTTGGGGTAGTAATTACAAAATTAAAGTTTAGAAAGTTTATATTAAAGGAAAAATATAAATCAACTAACGCAAAAGTATTGGATACATTGATTTAATATTTGGTTGCATAGCCTTTATTGCGTTCAACAGCTTCCAATCGCTTTTTATAGTTGCACACATGTTTTTTGCAAAGATATGCAGATATTTTGCGACATTCATCTTTGCAGAACTGTTCTAGTTGTTGAATATTTTGTGGATTCCTCTTATGAACATTGATCTTCAATATTTTCCACAAATTTTCAATTGGGCTGAGGTCTCGAGACTAGGCCAAATAAGAACGTCAATTCCGTTACTTCTAAGCCATTCTTTGGTAAGTTTGGCAGTATGCTTGGGATCATTGTCCTGCTGAAACACGAAATTACTATTATATCTCAACAAATCAGCAGATTTCTGGAGGTTTTTCTCCAAAATCTCCCTGTACATACGTCCATTCATTCTACCATTGGTGATTTCTAGTTCACCAGTACCTTTGGATGAAAAACACCTCCATACTATAATCGAACCACCGCCAAACTTTACCGAAGGAATGGTATTCTTTTTGTTATAGGTGTTGCTATTTTTAGGCCATACATGTGTTGCTGTATTTCTTCCAAAGATTTCGATTTTCGCGTCGTCTGACCAGACTACCTTGTTCCAAAATTCTTGGGGTTATTCCCCATGTGTTTTAACCTAATTCAAACGTGATCTGACATGTTTAAGCTTCAATAATTGAACTTTTCTTGGGGACCTTGATATTGATACAAAACCTGCACGATTTAGATTGCATCCTTGCTCACATTAATGCCAGCTTCTCTGAGGTCGGTTTGAATTTCACCACAAGCAAGAAAAGTGTTTTTTGTACCTTTTTGCTTACCCACCTTGATTTTTTTTCTTTAATTTCCTTGGCCGACCACATCTTGGAAGATTTGCAACAGCTTCACCACGTTTTTTAAACTTTCTAATAACATTTCCAACTGTACTAAGTTGATATTATTCGATATCGTTTTACTTCTTTGTGCTTATCAATGATTTTTTGACGAATGTCTATTGACAATTCTTTAGTTTAAGGCATTTTTATAAATAAACTGGTTGACTTTGAAGGAATGAGACCAAACTGGAAGAATTTTATAAAATTATTTTAATATAAAGCTCTCTGATTGGTCAGTGATAACTCGTTTGCATTATTGCAACACGCTAAGCAAAAGTCATTTAAATTCATTTCAGAAAATATTTTTTTTAAAAGTGTATCCAATACTTTTGCGTTTGTTAATTCATATTTCTCCTTACATAAAGATTTTCTAAAGTTTGATTTTGTAATTACTACTCCAAATATAAGTTAGAATAATACTAGGAATATACTGACCAAATTTTAGGTAAATTTTTTTAACCCTAATTAAAGTTATGAAGAAAAATGTAATGTATCCAATACTTTTGCGTGGCACTATATATATATATATATATATATATATATATATATATATATATACAGAGAGAGAGAGAGAGAGAGAGAGAGAGAGAGAGAGGGAGAGAGAGAGAGAGTTTGATATGTCGCAAAACGAAACAACCAAAATCTAGTCACAGGATTCGAACCCCAAACTTAAGTTGCTTTTTGATTTCCATTCGAGGATTTTACGTAGACGGACACTGTGTCAGTCATAGGATGAATAAAGGGAAATATTAATTATATTATTTCAACGAACATCGTCATCCATCATGTCAAAGGACACTACATATTAGTTTGATCGTCGATCGATACCTTTGGTTTCATAAACACCAGACACTTAGTATTATTAGATTGTTAGCTACCGGAAAATCGAAGATCATTATGCATTTATGAATTCATGATAATCGACGATTATTATTAATTCAGAAATTGTATTTTGTAAATGATATTTTAGGAATATTGAAATCTTAGCTGTTATTGTTATTGTTATTGAAGTCAAAGTCACGGATATTGTTTATAGTTAGAGTTGAGGTTAACAAAACAATTCTGCAAGGAATTCGAAAATCTATGGACCAAGTCAGCTGGTACACACATGTTTGCGAGCGTGATGAGTGACGTCATGGGAATTTAGTTAATGTAATATAGAGTTAAGTTTTTGAGTTGAGATCGGAGGATCGAAGAGAGGGGATCGACTTTCGAGACGCTGGAAATCTTCATGGTGTAGTAATGTGGCATTTGTGGTTTTAAAAAAGTATTCCGTCCGTGAATAATAAATGTATGTTTGTTCCTTATCGAACCTGATCTTCGCCTTTGTACGCCTAACACAGGTACATAATTTTGTCTTGTCATCATCAATACAAAGAACGATGTCTTCCTCTCATATGTGTGCTTCCCAATCATAAACACCCGCTACTAAGTATATAATGTAATGACACAAACAACCTTCATCCAACATATACGCGTATATTGCCCTTATACGTTATCTTCTATGCTCCTCCTGCCATGTAACAGCTAGTCTCTCTTCTGTGCTCCCCAGTAATGCAATTCAGTTTTCTGTCGACGTTGTTATGTGTGAGGTGAGGATTACTTACGTTAGTGGTGTAAGCACAAAAACGAATAATCCAACCAGAGTACAAAAAAGGCGATGAATATACAGACTAGGAAGAGTGCTGTGAAACATGTTCCTGTTTTTTAATAAAAGCCTGCCGATGTTGTACATCATTTTTTTTAACGATATTGTTACATTTCAACGGACCCAACACGTTGTAGACTTTGTCGCAAAGAAACAGAAGAAAGGAAAATCTCGACACGTTTTTTTTTCTAACAGAAGCCTTTATATCTGGTATTTCTAACAACGCATTTTTTTTCTAAATATTTAAACAGTCCGTTTCTCCTTTTCCGGCCACGTGTGACTGTTCGTCCTTGCTGTGACGTCACCCACGTGTCTCGACCACGTGCTTTTTTCGAACATCACTCCGCTGAACACCCAATGCTCTTTCTTCCCGTTCCTCGTCACGTGTGTCCTTTTTTTGTCTCTGGTGTGACGTCACATCGCGCAGCCAGCTATGTCATTTATATATCTTATACGCTTCTGCTGCTCCCAGCGTCAGCGGATCTTTTACAGGACCTGCCAATGTTAGTTAGTAGATTACTGGCGATCGATTAG